>NC_142663.1:12869534-13169534 GCF_026168435.1 Sesamum indicum | reverse complement strand
TATTTATTATTATCAAATAAATATATCCAGCTTTTATTTAAATATTGAATTTATTGATATTAGCAAAAAAGTTGAATAAAAATCATATTTACTCTCGATTGACTTGCTACTTATTACAAATTAAATAAATTTCTTTTGTTGGATCATAAAAGATTTATCTATGTGTAATAAACCAATCGGGGTAATTTTCATTCAACTTTTTTACTAATATCAATAAATTTGGTAATTTTAACTAAAGGAATAATCTATTTATTAGATAAAAATAAATGTTAGATAACTAGATTGGATTTTTCAAGTCATATAAAATTTACGTATAATTATATCAAATTTTTCAGAAAAGATGGTGTAATTATTAAAAAAAAAAAAAATCTCAAATCACTCTAAATAGTTAACTATTTGTGTCGGTCGCCTAATATACTTTTATGATTAACTAAAAAATATAACTGTTGTTATAGGAAATAAAATATTAGTACTAAATATTTTTTTGCAACATATGAGCAATTCCAGTGAGGACATTCCATGTAAAATTGTAGTTCAAATCAAATTTAATTACACGTAATTATTAAACCAATCATATCTAAATAGAATTTACTTTTCATATTAATTGATCGGATAGGTGAAATCCAATGTAGCCAAGAAGTCATGGTACAATAATACACTCTCAAATCAAGTTAATGGCAATGATGAATGTCATTATGGTGGGTGGACTTAAATATAATATTGAAAAATTGTATATCTACAATTATAATTTGCAGAACGCCTAGTGTAGGAAATTAAGTTTAAGGTTTTCTTTTACAATAGTTGTGATTGCTTGTGATTTTATCTTAAAAAAAAGTTGAGACAGAACTAATGAGTTTAGTTGAAATGAGATTTTTATTAGGTATATGATCGGATTTAAAATAAAAGTGCAATGATGATAGTTTATGTGATGGGTAAAAGGTGTTAGATAAAAAGAAAAAATGTAGTTCATATGTGATTTGATATATCTTTCGTAAGAGCAGTGAAATGAGTTTTGAAATATATAATATCATATATATATATGTATATATATACTTTTTCAGGCATAGTTAGATGCTTTTAAAAAAAGAAATTAGTATTATATCGAATTACTGATACAAATAATAGATTATAATAACTTTCGATTCAACCAATATATTAAGATGTTTGTAAATAAATCGTGATAATTCGCATCAAGTGAAACAAATACCCACATGTTTAGTGGAACTAAAACTTGTTTATAGGACCTTAAACTTAACCACAATCATTAGATTAAAACATCATTAGTTAGATGCTTTTGATTTATTAGTCAACATTTAAGCGGATTTTGGGTTTGCTAAGTCAAAGATCTAGGTAATTAATTTACTACTAGCCACTTTTTAGCATATATGTATATATATATATATATGTGTGTGTGTGTGTGTGTGTTTCTGTCTGCATTATTTTCTTGAGTAGAGACAATATAGAGTGTAGAAATAGTGGGTGTTGGGGTTTGGAGTAGCAGTGATAGTTTAACTGTATCTTGATTCTTTTGTTGGGGTAGCGTCACAAGCCTAACACCTATTTCATGTTCCAAATATTAGAGTCTGCCTGTTGTTTTCTGAAAGCAATTGTCCATTTCATTTTTCCGGATGGGCCTTTAATTCTCACCCTAATTTTGTAAATCAAGAAAAAAAGCTGAAGATATTCCATTAGTCTTTTATATTTTGTAATTGGCGTGGAATATTTTCATTACATTATATTACATGCCCAGATACTAAAAGGAAAGGAATGATTACATCTAAATTCATTGATCTATGTTTTGTTTACACAAACTACCATTTTTTTATGCATAATTACAAAAATCATCATTGACAATCATAAAATAAGAATAGTTTGTGTATTAATGTTGATATTATTGCAAGGTGTATGTGCAATTATTAAGAACAGAAGTGACATGTAAATGACACTGATGTTTATATTGAAATGTATATATAATCATCCAAAAAGTAGAAATGATTTGAATAAACAAATAATAAATTAGAGGATGTAAACATAATTATCCTAAAAGTAAATTAAAGATGAAGGAAAGAAGAAAGTCTTTTAGGAGTCCCTTTTTAGAAATAAAAAAAAAAGGTGGTTATCATAATTGCAACTTTATCCCTTGTGTTGGGCTAAATTACTTTGACTCCAAGGAGGGGGCAATTAGTTTTGGACATGTTGGTTGTTGGTTACCCCAGTTCAAACTTTTTGAATATAGTTTTGGAGTGCGATTGTCGACCAATTCAAATTCAACCCCCCACCCACCCTTTCCGCTTCATTGCTCCTTCCTCGGTTTGACCGCGGAATAAAAGGAAATGTGATGAAACCGCCGAGTGTGTTTCTTCAATTAACATGTTTTGGTTGGACTGATGGTTTCTATCAAAATATTGGTATTAACGCCTTTCCATTCACATTTTCTTTTCATTGTATACGTGATTAATATGTTATAGTTTAATCTACCAACGAATTTGATTCATTGTATGTGATTTACATTTTCTTTTCATTGTTTATAAAAACACTAAAAATTTCAAAAAAAAAAAAAAAGAGAAAAGCAAAAGAATAGAAGATAAACAAATACACGCATCGTTTCTTTTTGGCCTTGGTGCTCGCGCATCCTAATTATAGAAATGCCCATAATCTTTCTTTTAAAAATAGAGATTTTAGTACTTTTGTACATAATTGAATTCAAACATGGCTTCATCAGAAAAACAAATCTTACTCTTAGTAGCATTGTAAATAAGCAGCAAGAAAAGCAACAACCATAACCACCACAAAGCAAAATGCAAAAGAACATGAAGCAAATCAAGAACCATAATGCAATTGAAGTTGATGAATGAATAAGAATACATTAATAAAATTTGAGAGAAGTTGGGGTAACCTACTTTAACTTTTGTGATTGAAAAAGGAGGAATTTGTGTGTGGAGGTATGAGCTTCAAAGCTCATCATTTGACTATATTTCTAGACGAGTACCAACAACTTCTGTTTGTCACTTGTCAACTTCAACACTCAAATAACAGCTCCACTCAAATCACAACACATTGTCAATTCCATAACTCTCAAGCAAAATGCACATCATATCTGACGTGAAAGGATTTTTTTTTTTTTTTAAAGTTTAATTAGTTTACTGGAAGGTAACTTAATAATTTGGTATGAGAACTGTCATAAATAATGCACATTGTCATTTATGCCCTCTTTAAAATAGTTAATTATTTTGGTGAAAGAAAACAATAATGGAATTATATAAAAATAAAGGGCAAATTATGTAAAAAGCCAAATAAAACATCCACTTTAGACGCAAAAAAGGGTTTGCTTTTATAATTAGTATAGTCAGATTACTTTTCAGGTTAAATCATACCTATCAGTCTTAAAATTTGACATTATTAGGAATAATCTTAATTTAAAAATTGCAAATACCCCTTATATGTAAAATAATTATGTAGTATAGACGATGATGTTGACATTATTACTTAACCATTACTGTTTTTTTTTTTTTAGAGTTTGAAAAATGTATTTAAAAATAAGGGGTGAGTGAAATAAAGAATTCATAAGGCATATTAGTCCATAAAAATATTTTATTTTTTTCTAAAAAGTATAAAAATTATTATTTCATAATCTAAAAGAATATTTGATAATTTCACCACAAAATTAGATGAAAATCTAATGAAGACTAACAAAATGAAGCTTATTGTTAGACAAATGTTAAAATTAGAGGAGCATTTATAATTTTTTAAATGATAAGATAGTTATGTTAAAAGCATTAAGATGATGTAATTTGTCTTAAAGATATTCAACAATGTGTATATATATTCTGCAAATGTCATCTATCCACGTATTCTAATTTTCTTTTTTGCATGATATCTCGGGTTGAGGAGCGGATTAACTCTTCTTCTTCTTTTTTTTTTTTTAATTATTTAAATCTATTTTTTTATTTTTTCTAAAAAAAAGTCCATAGCTTTTTGAAGTTATAAAAAGAAAAACGTGTTTGAAATGTATTTGACACCCCGTCTGTCATGTTCAATATCGTATTTTCTCTTATTATTATTTTCTATGTTTGAATAAAAAAAATGTCATGTCTGATACGTATTTAAAACGTTAATATATTCAGTACGTGTCAGATATAATATTACATAATTTTTTAAAGTATTTACATATTATAGTTAAAATAAAATGCCTTAATTATGAAGGCAGGAGTCATGCTTGGGGACGTCACCACATCAGACATCCGATGTCAAAGGTGGGACAACCACAAATCATGGTCATCATCATTGATTAAAACCCAAAGGTAAGGTAATAGTTATAATACTGCTCCCATTAATAATTTGGAGGCCACATCTGACAAAATTTAAATACTGCAGCACCCCTAATTTTATAAAAACACTATGTAAGAAGTTATTTTTAAAGTAAACTTTTAGCATCTTACAACTTAAAAAATATTTTATAGGATATATGAACTCATGAAAATATTTTCAATAAGCTGAGGCAAACACCCTCTTAATTAGGAGTTGATATGCATTTCTTCTTGCTAAAACCGAAAAGATGATTTTAAAAGTTAACGCTGCATTTGAACAATGTGTAGACTTCACTCAAATTGTTGACAAACACATTAATCATAGTTTACCACACTCAAATTCTTTATAATGAAAGTTAATTAATTAAACTCATTATAACTATCCAACTGAAAAAATCTAATCACGACAACACGCTCATTTCATCAAAATCAATGCCCAACACATGCCTAATCCAGGTTGTTTGAAGGTGGTGTGCGGGGACTGTCAGTATTATACCAGTCGGGCTGCAAGGGAAGTCGCTCTGTGGTGGTTGGAAAGCCGAGTGAAGCATTTTTCTAGCTAATATGGCTAATCAGTCGCGCAATGTAAGCCAAGCTCACTAGTGAAGTATGAATGAAAACATATAAAATGAAGTTTTGGCATTATCGATTCACAATCCATTTGAATAAATACTTGCTTGGATAAGATGGTATGAGCTGGGAATCGATAATCGCCAAGCAGAATCAAAATCCTCGAGTTGTCCCAAGATGATGAGCAGGTCAACAAAAAGTGAACAATTTTGTAGATCCTACAGCAATATTTCTAACCAAATATACTGGAAAGTAATCACAAGCACTTGGTTACGCTTCATTAAACAAGCAACAGGCCTAGTGCAGAGATATGAGAAAGTACATGGAAATTAAGTATCTTGGGCTTCCGATTGAAGGTTCAAAATTTGGGAAACGACAAGTTTAGATAGCTCACTGATCGCAGCTTGGACCTGATAATCATCCGAATCTCTTTGCCGTGACCATCCTGATGATTGTTGCAAGCTTAATCTACTATATTCACTAGCAGCAACCTTCGTCTTGGTGGTTGTAGCAATGACTCTCTCCAAATCTGCCTGTGATAATGGCCTTGGCTCCTAAAGATAAAGATCAGAAGAAAACCAACATGATGAGTAAATCTCGACATATGGGCCTCTTTGTGACTTGATGCATTCATGTATCACCAACAAGCACCAATATATAACTGAACATCTCTGCAATATATCTAGAGGCTCGATTACTGCTGAAGGCAATTGAACTGTAAAGATGGTGCACAAACAAGAAAGAAAGAGATAAAATAATGACCTTAGACGGTTTTCCAGCTTTCTCATCATTAAGCAAGTCCCGGATGGGGAAGTACGCAGCCTTTTTGCAGAGCTCAAGAAGATCTGAACCAGTGTAACCATCGCATAGAGCAGCTATGTGGTCATAATCAATGCCATCTTCAACCTTCTCATCCTTTAATATAACCTTCAGTATTGCAACCCTCTCCTTACGATCAGGTATCCCAATTTCAAATGCCTGAGGAAGTCGCCGAAGAATTGCTTCATCAAGTTCTGATGGACGATTGGTAGCAGCAAGCACCATGACCCGAGCATCTTCTGCATGAATAAAAACATGGCATTAACAGAAAGACCTTATCTAGCATAGTAATCAATGAAATTTGGACATGTTGGAATCACCAGAACTACTCTCTAACTTTCAGAATTAAACTAACACTTATTACATAGCAGAAACAAGGGGGAAAGAAAAGAAAAATCCTCCAGAGAGATCAACAGAAAACTTACGGTCAGTGGTGAAACCATCCCACAAAGCCATAAATTCAGTCTTCATGTTTGTTAGTGCTTCATGGTCAGTAGACTTGCGCTGGCCCAAAAAACTGTCCACTTCATCGATGAAAATAATAGCTGGCTGGAGTTTGTAGGCCAAGCTGAAAACAGCAGCCACTGCATATGAAATGAAACAAAAGAAATCATTACAAGAAACAGGAGATCTTAGAAACCCCTATATTCAAATCTTACAGGCACAAACTATCACTAGAAGTTCAAGTGAGGGACATGTGGTAAAGACATATACAAAAAGATGAAATAGCCAATAGATAGGATGAAGGAAGAAAAAATCACTATATTCTTTTCACTTTCCCTTTCAGGAGCATAAGAATAAGTTCAGTAGTAGTAGGAGATATTATTTTGAAAGAGAAGCAAAAGGATGAAACTGAAAAGACATTATTTTAGTGAACCAAAAAACAATCTGATACCATTAAACAAAAGGAGTTTGAAAACATTCAACTTGAATCAGAAACAATATAAATTATTAAATTAGTTAAATGAGCAGGCAATTAACCCAGCATACTTCAACCAACGAATTGAGAATCCCTCCATCTTTATACACTTGAAGATTAATATTAAATCAGTCAAAGAAACTAAATTGAACCAAGACAGCAGACTTGTGTCAACAATAAACAGAACTCCGCGGCATCCATTTAAAAGCAAGTCTTACAAAGACAAAGCCAAAAGCCCTGAAACAGACAACATCCCAATGCAACCCCCACCCAGGCCCATTCTTCTTCCATTTCAAACAAAAAACAAATAGCAATTAAATGTACGACTCAGAACTATCAGATACACAATTGCATCATTCATAACCATTAATACACTGAAGGGAAAGACTTTCTGCATCTCTTTTTATACTCTGAATAAACATGATGCAATAGGTGGTGTAAGAGGGAGAAAGCACTTTACAAGATGAATGAAGTATGAGCACCTAGTTTCTGTGCGTCGCCAAACCATTTGCTCATTAAATTGGATATTCTCACGTTAATAAAAACCGCCCCTGATTCTTTTGCGATAGCTTTGGCAAGCATTGTCTTCCCAGTGCCAGGTGGCCCATATAACAAAACCCCTTTTTGTGGACCAAGAAGCTTCCCATGAGCAAATAGCTCAGGTCTTCGTAGAGGAAGAATCACTAGTTCGTACAATGCTTGTTTAATGGCATCCAATCCCCCAATTGAGTCAAATTTCACATCTATATGGTCCGGATTGACAACATCACAGGCTATAACATCCTACAAAAATTTGAAACAGATGAATCATAAGCACAACAGGCATACACCTAAAGATATCTGGCATTAAAATAAAGCTTAAATTTACAGTGAGGATGAACCTTTTCCTCACCAACCAGATCCAATATGTTAAAATTTAGCTCTTGAGCATAAAACGGTTATTTCAATTGTCAGGATAAGTTATGAGCAATTGGATGGGAACATAAAAGGCAACATTATATTACCTATGTGGCTTCTATATCCCATACTCATTTCACATGGCAACTTTGAGGAAAATATGCACAAAATTAACCCGAGCTAAAACTCGGCAAATTGCACTATTATATTTAGTTAGACCACAATTAGAGGCAGCCGTAACGCAACTCCAAAAATCAAGGTTCCGTTGTTTCATGGTTCTAAAAACAATATAATATAGCAAGCTTAAACCAAGCCAACTCTACTGCATACTTATAGCTTCACTTGCATCATGTCATCCAAAATTTCAGGCCACCATATTCTTCTTAATTATTTCGAAAGAAGCTTACCCCGAAAACATCATTACCAAATCTAAAACAAGAATGCCCCCAGCCAAAACCACATGAAACTTGCCATTGCATTGAAAGTGCAACCTCCTAGTAAATACTAAACCATATAGTTCAAATTGAATTATTGCTAAAATAGTCATCACAACCAAAACTGTTAATTTTTGCGTTGCCTTTCTTACGGAACTCAAACCACATACACCACAAAAAACATATATTATTTGCCAATACGTACGAAATTAAACAATAAAAAAATTCAAAGCAAAACAGAGCAAAATAACAAAAAGCATAAGATAAATATATCCAACAATACAAAAGAGAATCCAAATAATAAAACCTCATAAGGATTGGTTTGAATGAGAGGTCGGCCTAAACGCTTAGCAATTTCCTTCTTGTGCTCTATGGCTTTCTTCGCTGCTTCGCGGTTAGGGTCGAGATGCTTCAGCCCCACGAACAGCACCAAACAGCTCAGAGCGGCGCTCGCCGCGTACAGGATCAGCTCTTGTACGAATTTCGTCTCTCCTGAACCGCTCCTCATCTTTTTTTGAATTTTTCCAAAATTTTTCTGTCAATTTTTGTTTTGCTTTTCTGTAGATTTTTTGTAATCTTGCTAGATTTTGGAGGTTTGGGGATTGGAATTTAGAATGGCTAAATGCAGTGGAAACTTTTGGAGGCCACGAGACGACGCGAGAGGAAGTTTCGCGGTTTATTTACGGACTTACCCTTTCGTGGTTTATGGCAGGATTTGACGGCGCCGTCGTCTTTCCTTTAAGTTTAGCTTCTGTTTCTTGGGCTGTTTATGTGGCTCAATAACCAATGGGCTCGTACATGTTCCAGGCCCGATGGGCTCGTACATGTTCCAGGCCCAATGGGCTCGTACATGTTCTAAAACTATGTCGCCAACGTGCCCAATTCTTAGTATTGAGTAATCTTCGTATCACTACTTTGTCCACACATCACCTGCGCGCGGACCAATAACATGCAAGGATAATTACATTTATATTCCCTGACCTTTGATTTATTCATACAAATTACTCTTATCTTTTGTATAATTACAGAAATTATTTCTGATAATAAAAAAATATAAGTAATTTAATATAATAATGCTAACACTATTAGAGTGTGTTTATAATTTTACAAAAAAGTACGGAGCGGTTTATGTAAGTGATAATGATATTTTGATAAGAATATGCGTAATTATCTAAAAGATAGGGATGGTTTATATAAACAGATCATAACTCAAGGGTGTAAATATAATTATCCCTAATGTATAATAGCAATTTATGGCACACTTTATATGCATATAAATTTTATAATATTATTTAAAGAAATTTTTATTATTTAATAAAATATATACAAGATAATAAATTTATACTAAATTTACAAGAAAATGGTGTAAAAATAAACTATCAAAAAATAGTAGATAAGTGAAAAGTTAAATGAATAAATTAAAATTTAAAAAAAAAATACCCTCCATTATTATATAAGTATAGATAATAAATGATATAATTAATCAAACACCTTAATGCAATAGGCCATCTCCAAAAAGATGTTTTTGTAGGCATAAAAAAGTTAACAATTATCATAAGTAGTACAGAAAGTAGAATAGTGTGTATTGCCAATGTTGTACTACTATCTAACCTACACATGCCTAACATCCCTTCTATATTGTGAATTAGGCAACTTTTGTATTTATCACCAATTTGATAATTCTGAAAATATCTAGAGAATAATTGCATTTTTTTCAATAGAAGAAGGATTGTGCTTGGATAATGTGTATCCATCAGGTTTCTTATAATTGACTTACTGTAGTAAAAAATATAAGGTATAATCATTGAAAATCATACACAGGTCAAGATGTATGTTTAGCCTCACCAAAAAACATTGTCAATAATTCAAACTTATATAGTAAGTGCAACAATATCAGTAACCACAACGATTAGTGGTAGAAAAAACAGTTACGTCGTCTTTAAGATAGTTATTTACATTAATAGTAAAATTTGATTTTCAAGCTTGGTTTGATTAAAATGTCACCTCACTTGCGTCATGGATTATCTTTCATGATTTTTCTACTTTTAAAATAATTTTCATCCTATCCAATTAAAAATATATATTTGTGTTGATTTTGTTAAAAGTATATTTACTGAAAATAGTGAAAATAATAATAATTAATATTCAGAAGAGAAATTCTAAACAATTTTTTTAAAATTATATTATCAGCGTAAATAATTAACATGATTGAAAGGTATAATCACTTTTTGGTATCTACATTATCATATTAAAAATATTCTCTAATTTTAGGATCATTAAATATTGGGGTTGAGATTTGAGACAAGAAGAATAATATTAATGCATGTGCTCAATAATAATACCATAAATTCATAAAAAATTAAAAGAAAATGGAGTTCTAATATTTATTTTTATAACACATGAAAAATAGTAATAAATAGGTGATGATATATAATATTAATAAGAGTATCCCGCGAGATGCAATAATTATAAATATTTTCTGAAATTACCAGTCGTCTGATAAACATCCTCTATAATGGGCTGTAACAAATTAATGATTACTTGTTAGACGGTCGTTAATTCAATAAAGGTATTTGTAATTTGTCAAATAACGAAAATATATTTATAATTATATCAAATTTTAAAACAACCCGTTATAATTTACCCAATTAGTTAGAACGCATGTATGGGATAAAGAAATCAACGGACAATCTTGGTCCTACTAGTGAAAGTGAAGATCCGAATAGAAAAGGTAGGGCTAAAAACATTCATAGTTGGAGGGGTCGTGACAATTCTAGTTACAGTAATGTCGATCATTTATTTGGCGTCAAAGACATTCGGAATTTCAGCTCTGATGATACTTTTTTAGTTAGGGATAGTAATGGAGACTATTATTCTATCTATTTTTATTATGAATATTGTTTTTGTTATCTTCTTATATTTAAAACAGTATATTCTCAAGAAATTTCCATCATTCATTTATAATTTACTCGAAAATAGTATATATTCTAAAGACAAACAAGTGGATGTTCCTTTCCTTTCGTGTCAATGTGAAATTATTGAGCCCATTATTCTCAATGACCTATCTCTATCTCAACTCTATAATTATACATTTATTTTTATAAGACTAAATTAATACTTTTGTCTATATATATATATATATATTGTTCCTTCTGAAATAACCTTTTTTTATTTTTTTTTCAAAAGATTAAAATGATAGGTGGAATTAAACTCGTTGCGCCTGCTCCAACTAAGACAACTCAACCGTCATAAAACGTCTTTTTCGACAAAGCACATGAAATATTGCCCGATTTAAGATGGTGTTTGGATGATCTTATAAGTTCTTTATTTTAAAATAATATTTACTATATTATAAGCTCTAGAAATATTTAAAAAAATAAAATAAAATGTATGAGCTTATAAAATATTTTAAATAAATTTAGCTAAATACCCTTTTAGTCGTCACCCAACGACACACCAGAAATAAATGCTACCTCTGTTGAATCAAATATTATAAATGGGAGTTATATGTTTTCTATAAAATTCAAACTATGGAACATTCAAATAAAAGATTAATGATTTAAACACAATAAATTAGAATAATACCACAAGAAGACTGATAAGTAAAGCAATTTGCAACTTGCATTTGGGTTTATTGCTTTGGATCATAATCACATGGATATATTCCCACATGCCCACAATCACTTGATTTTATTGAAAAAATAATTATATTTAATTATACTCCCTAATTCATGATCTATTTACACAAACCACTCATATTTTTTACATAATTTACAGAAACAACCCCTAGTAGCTAAAAAATATAGATAGTTTGTGTAATGATATCGATGTTTTTGGAAGGTGTATGCTGTCATTTTTAAAAAGTATGGATGATTTGCGTAAACGATGTTGACGTTTCTGATAAATTATATATAATTCTTTAAAAAATATGAATAATTTGTATAAATAAACCATAAACGAGGTATGTATAAATAATTATCCTATTTGTTTTTGTGGCTTCCTAATTATGATTTACGAGTCTTGATTAATGTAAAAAAATACATTTGATTAAGGTGAATATATTAAAATATCTAAATAAATATAATATGAAGTGGGACGAGGGGTTAGCTAAAACTCATTCCCACAAGCTGGAACTTAAATATATATAAAAAATATAAAAAGAACAACTGAATGAAACGCGGGCATAAAGCAAGAAAACGACACATTTAAAAGGCGTGAAGTAAACAGAAAACGACCACCCGATTCTCACGGGACCTTCATTTATTTTATTTTTATTTTTGTTATTATAAAGTAATTAGATAATTTTAATTTTAATCATCGCCAAAAATATATACAAAAATTATAAATTGCTTATAAGTATTTATAGATCAATGTTTTAATATAATTTTCATATTAGAGAATAAAACGAACACATATATAGACTTGTTCGTTTTTCATTTTCAAAAAGACCATTTTCACTTTAATATTATATCAACTTATGAAATCGTGTTTGTTTGCATTTTTTTTTTAAATAAGATTGGTTATTACATCGTTTAGTACATTTAAATTTAAATATTAAATTATTATTTTAAAATAAATAAATATATTAAAAGTAAATAAAGAGAAGACACTACTATAAAAAATAGACAATGCATCCACATTTATAAAACTCGAACACACAATCTCATAGTTGTGGGACCGTGTTTGTTTAAGCATCTGAAATCAACCATAAATTTAAAAAATTTCATTCTATCACATCTTTTTTGTATTAAAAATTTCAAACTATCATATTTTTTTTTGGTACAAAACATTAATATAAAATATTTTAATTCAAACACATTTTTCATTCTATCATGTCTTTTTGTGAAAAATAAATTATATTCTTATCTTTTACAAATATTGAATACAAAAATAAAATTTTGCTCGGAAATACTAAATTTGAAAATTGAGAAGGAAAACAAAACAAAAAAAAAAAGGCACTTTTATATATAAAAAGAAAATCGTTTTTTAAGGACGGAATTCGATTTATTTGCACAAATTTTTTATTTAAATTAGATTTGATTGAACTAAACAAATTATATAATAAATATATTATATTTATTATATAATTAATTATTATTTGTAATTAAAATTAATTATTATAATTTATTTATCGTATAATTAATTCAATTTTTTGATCTATCAATAAGTGTTGTTCCGCGTTAGCTTTTCCTTTATTTTGTCTGCAAAGGCAAAAAAGTTCCAAGGCTTTTGTTAGCGCTAAGGTCTCCATTTCCTTATTCTCACCATCCAATCCCAGTAATAAATTCCAGATTTATATGTCTCTGATGTCAATAATTCAGAAACTGGTCCAAGTTTTTATATCCCATGTTTCAACCACACGCCTCCGCAGAATACACACACACAATGAGAAAAGTACACACTACACACCCTTTATTTCAAAGCTATCTCTCCTTTGATGCACAGACTTTGTACTGCCAAAAAGCGAGCAATTCTTACTTCAGCCCAGTTTTCAACAGCAAAATGTGATTCATTTTTCGTGCTTAAAAGGAAAAAAGTGGTTTTAATTTAGAGGGTAAAGGGAGGTCAACGAGAAGGGAGAAAGGAGGGGAGAGTATTGATTTTCAGCCCACCATCTGTCAAGAGAACTGGGATCTTCTTGATTTCTTTTTGCAGTACAAAGGAGACAGTGATGTTTGCGTTTTGTACTACTGAGTAGTACATTCCTAACAGTCTTTCAAGATTTTCAACGTGGGGTGGGTAAGCAATTTGTGGAAAGTCCTCTGCTTTATATCTTGGACCATTCCTCAGCTTGTTCATGCTAAGTGCAATTCCTGAATTGTGATTTATGGAGGTGGGGTTTGGAGCAAATCCACTTGGTGTCTGGGGAATTTGGATTGGGCAGTTGTAGCCTTTGAGGAATTGGAAAAACTCGCTGGGTTTGTGTTTTTTTTCTTGAAGAGTTTTGAGAGAGAGAGAAGCATTTGTGGGTTTCATCCAATTCAAGGGAGAAAATTATCTGGGCAGGTAAAAGGAATCAGGAAGATTCTGTTAAATGAATCATGTAGTATATATATTATGTTATCCATTCATCTACAGTGGAAATTTCTGTTTCATGATTGATGGTGAAATTTTCTGATGTGATTACAGTTTGACCTGATCAGGGGTAGTGATCTGTTGGCCAAAAATGGGCACCAGTGATAGTGAAGAAACAATTCAGAGGGACGATTTGGAAGAAATGAGCCATCAGCAGGAGGATCTGAAGAGGATCCCTCCTTGGAAAGAACAAATAACAATCAGGGGAATAATAGCAAGTATACTGATTGGAATCATATACAGTATCATAGTAATGAAGCTCAATCTCACAACTGGCCTTGTCCCGAACCTCAATGTCTCAGCTGCTCTTCTTGCTTATGTGTTCATCAGAACATGGACAAAGCTTCTCCAAAAGGCTAATGTTGTCTCAACTCCTTTTACCAGACAGGAGAATACAATTATTCAGACTTGTGCTGTTGCTTGCTACAGCATAGCTGTGGGAGGTCAGAGAACTTGAATTCTTGTAAATAGTTTTGATGGGCTCTTTTGTTCTTGAATGTTTGATTTCTTTTGGGGTTTTGTTGTTGATTTCAGATGTTTTTTTTCTTGATTGAATGGGATTATCAGGTGGATTTGGGTCTTATTTGTTGGGATTGAACAAGAGGACGTATGAGCAGGCAGGATTTGACACAGAGGGGAATTCACCTGGGAGTTATAAAGAACCTGGGCTTGATTGGATGATTGGCTTTCTTTTTGTTGTTAGTTTTGTTGGATTGTTGGCTTTGGTTCCTCTCAGAAAGGTATATATATGTGCGTGTGTGTTGCTAAAGAATATGTTGTGGCTTTCATTGGGAGTTTTTCTGTCTGTTTCTTAGTTCTAATGCATACATTTTCTGGGCAGATTATGATAATAGATTACAAATTACCTTATCCAAGTGGAACTGCAACTGCTGTTCTGATCAATGGATTTCACACTAGTAAAGGAGACAAGATGGCGAAGTAGGCAGTTTTCGTTCTTCAGATGATGAATCCTTTAATTTTTCTTTGATGGGAATGACTTAAAATTTCTTCGTACTGTTCATGTTTCAGGAAACAGGTCCATGGATTCATGAAGTTCTTCTCACTCAGTTTCATATGGAGTTTCTTCCAATGGTTCTACTCGGGTGGAGTGCAATGTGGATTCATCAACTTCCCCACGTTCGGGTTGAGAGCGTGGAAACAAACGTGCGTTCATAAAGTTTTCGTTTCTCATTTCTCAATATGACGATTTTCCATTCACAACTAATGCAAAAAATATTGAATTCTGCAGATTTTACTTTGATTTCAGCATGACTTACGTAGGAGCAGGAATGATCTGCTCCCACCTCGTGAACTTGTCTTTGCTTGTTGGAGCCGTGCTTTCTTGGGGCGTTATGTGGCCGCTGATAAGTGAGAAGAAGGGAGATTGGTTCGCAAAGGACATCAAAGAAAGCAGCATGAAGAGTTTGAATGGTTACAAGGTCTATTGAGACAAAAAATTCTTCACGTAGTCAAAAACAACTCAGTTATGGGTTAATCATCCGCTTTGATTCCAAATTGAAGTAAAGGGTTTGTTTCTATCTGCAGGTTTTCATTTCCATCGCTCTTATTCTAGGTGACGGTCTGTACAATTTTCTCAAGACTCTGTTTTTTACCGTCAGAAGCATGTATTCTACATTCAACAAGAAGAACCTCAAAGCAGGTAAATATGCAACTTTGTTGTATGCTTATAAGTCCCTTTCTGAAGTAAATCATCTTTACCTGCTCAATAGGCAAATTCCTTCAAGTTGTGTGGTATAACTTTGTTGCTGACATAAAAGTTACTGGCATTTCAGATAACACCACTCAAACCTTAGACGATCTTCAACGGAATGAAGTGTTTATAAGAGAGAGCATTCCAATGTGGCTGGCATGCACTGGTTACATGTTTTTCTCAATTATTTCCATAATCGTCATCCCAATCATGTTTCCTCAGCTCAAGTGGTACTATGTGCTTGTCGCCTACATGCTCGCTCCATCTCTAAGCTTCTGCAACGCTTATGGTGCTGGCCTGACTGACATGAACATGGCATACAACTATGGCAAAGTTGCCCTCTTTGTGCTTGCTGCTTTGGCTGGAAAAGACAACGGGGTCGTTGCCGGACTCATTGGGTGTGGTCTCATAAAGTCTATTGTCTCCATATCCTCCGATTTGATGCACGATTTCAAAACCGGCCACCTCACCCTAACATCGCCTAGATCAATGCTCATCAGCCAGGCATTCGGGACGGCCATCGGCTGCATAGTGGCGCCTCTCTCATTCTTCCTCTTTTACAAGGCGTTTGACGTGGGAAACCCCGATGGGGACTACAAAGCCCCATATGCACTCATCTACAGAAACATGGCAATCCTTGGAGTCGAAGGCTTCTCTGCTCTACCCCACCATTGCTTGCAGCTCTGCTACGGGTTTTTTGCGTTTGCCGTATTGGCCAATCTGTTGAGAGATGTCGGCCCAGAGAAATACGGCAAATGGGTTCCCCTTCCAATGGCTATGGCCGTGCCGTTTCTTGTGGGAGCTTACTTTGCAATCGATATGTGTGTGGGGAGTTTGGTTGTATATATTTGGCATAAAATTGATAGCAGAAAGGCAGGTCTGATGATCCCAGCGGTTGCTTCAGGTTTGATCTGTGGCGATGGGCTGTGGATTCTGCCTTCCTCCATTCTTGCTTTGGCCAAGATCAACCCGCCAATCTGCATGAGCTTCTTGCCTACAGCTAGCACGTGAGAAAACCAAACCATAAAAGTAGTCTGTAGTAGCAAAGATGTAACTGTTATGAATTAAGACATACAGTTTTGACATGTAAAGAAATTGGGGAAGGATCAGAATATCCTTACATTTTCAGGAACAAGAATGCAGTTGTTGTAAGACAAAGTGCCAAAACCTGTGATAGTGCTGAATTGTAGCTCCGAAGCTTGGGAGGGATAGACACGAAATATATGCAAAAATCGGTAAAACAAATTATATCTACATATTATTTTGCATCATACATATGAATATTTCTTTCCAACAGAATAAACACCCAATTTACACAGGAAACTAAGGAAAATGAAATAGTATCATACTGAGAAATCAACAGAGTAGTAAAATCAGACATTTGAAATTACCAAAATATTTTTATATGAAGACATTAGAATTGAATTTCAGTATCTGCAGATATCCGGAATTGGCGATCACCTAATAATATTAGGCGTTCGCCAAAGAAAAAAACACTCAAAATTACAACAGAAGAAATTCAATATCTTTATTAAATTCTTTTGTGTGTGTGTGTGTTTTTGGGTCTACCCTCTTTTTCAAAAATTTTGTTTTCATCAATCACTCAATGAGACCTGTTTTTTGGAAAACAGCGTTGCGCACTCTGCATAAATCCCTCCCTTTCAACGTTCTCCCGGCGCCTTCAAAAACGGAGGAAGTCACGTGCGATCTGGCCACGATCACGTGAGGTGGAATCATCTTCTCTTCCTCTTTCTCCCCATCTTTATCCTCCACCTCATCGAACCTCCACAGATTGCGCTTGCTGTAACTCTCTCGATGTCTCTCCGGCCACACAGGAACATTCACCGGCGCCGACTGGCGGAATTTTGGGGAAGCATTCGGAGGCCGTGCATTCGCAGGCATCATCTTCGAGGCTCGGCGCATTGGTGGGAGATGGTGGTCTTCCAGGGCGGCAGAAAGTCCGGACCGAATAGGACTGAATCGATGGCGATGACGGCGGCGGTGGGGCGACGGCGGGGAAGCGGAGGGGAAGAAGGACCAAACAATGTCGCCTTCGTGGAGCTCGAACGGCGAGGAGTCGGAGGCGGGTTGTTTGAGGAAGCGGAGAGTGGAGGAGGAACAGGAGGGGTTGTCGTTGCCCATGGTCGTTGTCTGAGTGTTTTGGCCAACAAATCCGTGGTGAAGAAGAATTCAGACTTCTTCTCAAATGCATTTATATATAATCAAATCCTCCAAATAAAAAAAATAATAATAATAATAATCCCTTAAAATTCAGCGCCTACAATTTTTATATTAAATTTTATCTCTTGAATATACCATCCAAAGATTATTTATTTATTATTGTAATAAAAAAAAGATTATAATTTTATCAATTTGTTTAAACCAATACTGAGGAACTACTAATTTTCAACCCAAAATGAGAAGTAACTAAGTGTCAGGTTGTTTCTTGATTATCAAATACTATTATTTTAAATATTTAAATTTATTTTTTAAATAAAATTTAAATAATTTTAATTTTTATTAAATTTATTAAAATACCTTTTAAACTTTCTCAAATCACTATCACATAATTGATAACTAACTTATCAATAAAATTTAATTATTTATAAGTTTTGAATATTTTCGCACACACATTCCGTTGTATGCCGCTAGTATTAATAAATAAAAATTATACCTGATTCAAATATTATAAAATATAAAAAAAAATGAGTAATTGATAGATAGTTCAAATTTAATATGATAATAATTAATTAAAAATATTATTAGGTGTAAAACTGGCTAATTTATCTAAAAAACTATAAATATTTTGGATAAAGATACATACCTTACATTATCTAAATTTGAATAAAAAAAAATAAAAGATGAATTACCCAAAAGTGTGATTTCTTATTTGCGCAAAATAAAATACAAAAAGACCATCCGAATATGAAAACATATATTAAATAGTTTCGACGTTTCAGTTTTATTATACATACACACATCACAAATGTATCTATTATATTTCTTTTATTGGGAACATTTGAAAATAAGATAAACTTTTTAAAATTAGCTTTTCGTCCTAAAAGATATTATATAACGTTCAAAGTAATAACATCACACTATTAACTTCTAAACACTATTTTGAGTTGAAAATTTTCATATTTAAAAGTTTATTTGCAATAGGTGTGTTTTTGATTCTTGGGCTTGTTGGTTATGCATTAACGATTACTTGAGCTTGGATTCTTTATGTAATTCGGCCGTGAAAAAGCGTTATCAATTAAATTTGTATTATCAGGATGCGATTCAACACGTTTTACACTAAAAATTCCTCCAAAAAAAAAAATCCCCCTTCTTCTCAAATGAAGGTGGGTATTTATATTACTACAAAATTACGCTATTTATGGTAGGTGAAGAAAAAATACTGTTTCGTCTTTTACATAGCCAGAATTGATTTACTAAGAGTATTTTCGTAATCTACTGAATTAGATTGGTTTGGTAAGTTTTGTCTAAAAACTTTCCTTCCTTGTCTTTATAATGCAATTTGATTTCCCTCCATCAACGTAATTATAATTTATATCCGAAATATTTGTAATCAAATCCAACAAATTACATATGATAAACCTAAAAGTGCTAGACATTTTAAAAAGTGTTAAACATTTCTAACACTTTTAGCTTTTTATTTATTTGAATATAGTTATACATTTATTTTTAGAAAAAAAAAAAGCAATATTGAAAGCATGCGCATTTAATAATAAAGAAGAAATGTATAAAGGAGGTAGGTACAGTATTATAAATAATATAGCCCAAAGGATTAGCCATCCTTTAATGTTCTCTCAAATATAACTCCACTACCTCCTTACCCTATCTTTTCTAAGATAATCACTATGATTAATTTATTACTTTAAAAGAAAAAAAAAAGAGTTAGATGGACATTGATTAATTATACCTACTGCGTACCCCTCCACATTTAATTTAATTCCACCAACCAAATTTCTAATGCATTCAAAATTGGGTATCCAACTCTAGAAAATTGGCATACATTTTATACCCATATTATAAATGAACAAAGTCAATTCAAATATTCCCTCCCTTCAATTTTCAATATTTACACATCATCACCCTTCTTTTGCTTTACCAAATACACTATTGTATCCACTAAAATTTAAATCAAATGGTATATTTACACACACACACATATATATATATATATACTAGTTATTGTGGCATGTTGTTCTTACATGTATATAATAAATAATTTTTTAATTTTTAAAATATATTATAAATAAGAATAAATTATATAAATCAACAAATCACATTTATAAAAAAAAAACAAAAAAGAAAGCAAGAAAGAGAAAAAAATCGGTATTATTGACCCAACAAGAAAATTGGTGTAGTAGTTTTAAAATGACATGAAGTCACTTTTATTAAAAATATATATATATATATAATTTACTAAAATAATCTAATTAAGATTACAATTATCATACTTAAACATAGGTATGACGATGTCAATTAATTTTTATTGTGAGTAAGAAGAATTTTTTTTATATTAATATAGATATAAAAAATAGGGTATTATGACTAGCAATTTAATGATAAAGACTCCGAATTTAATAGCGGAGAATGAATTGGACCATTTTTGGGGCGGCTACCCTACTGCATGGACTTGCAATTTTGTAATTATTATTGCTACTTATATCATTGTTGTTAGGGTTAATACACTTACATCTCTTTTACAATATAAATTTACATTTATACAACTTTCGAGAATTTTCTATTTGTAATTGTACACTTTTTATTAGAATTTGGATGGACTATACTGACACTAGTAAAAAAATTACCTAAATTTATAATTTTACATTTCATTCAATATCCGTATAAATTATTGATGATATGGTTAGTTTTTCAATTCATTAATGACTACTTTTTATCCAGTAAAAATATTTTGAGACTAATATTTTGTTACGGTTACGTTATTTTTGACTCTGTCTATATATTATATTTATCTTTTACAAGTATAAAAATAGTGTTAGGGTATTTTTGTCAATAAATTATAAAGAATACTAAACGAGGGATGAAACTAAAATTTATGTAATTCTTTTTTACTAATATCAGTATTTTTTTTATCCAAATACTAATAAAATGAGTGTAGTTGTAGATAGAAAATTTTTACATGAGATACAAATATAATTTTATAATTTTGAAGGGATGAAAATATAATTAATTGTTATTGTTATCAGTTGTTGTCCTAGTCAAATATGTCACTTAACGAAGTAGTTGGGTTTTCTGTGGGCGGAT
This sequence comes from Sesamum indicum, assembly GCF_026168435.1. Taxonomy (NCBI): domain Eukaryota; kingdom Viridiplantae; phylum Streptophyta; class Magnoliopsida; order Lamiales; family Pedaliaceae; genus Sesamum; species Sesamum indicum. The sequence continues at coordinate 13,148,525 of NC_142663.1, read as the reverse complement.
CCAAAGCGTCAACTCCAATATGTCAATTTTTCTATCCCCTACATAAGTGGTAATGACATGATAATTATATATATATATTGATAAATTAAATAATATATCAATTTGATTAATACATAAAAAAATAATAACATAAATTATAATAATTTTACGTAAAATATATTGGGCTCTTAATCTACTACATTTACTCTTCACATATTATGTACATATTAATAAATTAAATAATATATCAATTCGATCAATATATAAAAAATAATAAAATGAATTATAATAATTTTACATAAAATATGTTGGGCTCTTAATCTACTACATTTACTCCTCACATATTACATTTATTTTTCCTTGACAAGAGCAATAAATACATAATTTTTTCAAAATATCCAAATTCACATTTCATGAACAATATTTGAATAACAATAATGACCAAATAATATAATAGAACAAATTTATAGGGAATGAGAAAAATATCTATATATTTGGTCTAATTTAAACACGTAACATCATTTATAATTGTACTGATTTGAACGTTTGAGAGTTGATTTTTGAGGTCCACAAAACGACTTACAACTACGATCTGTGAATGCAAGTTTTTTTTTCAATTCTAAACCTACAAATTTATTTATTTCCATTTCAAATATTATTAGCATTATTTATTTTTATTTTTAAATAATTATTAATTATATTTGTGCAGATGTTGGTGGTATTAGAGGGTGTTACAATAACTGCCGTGTTTGTTATGTGAATGAATTATAGAAAAATGTGTAAGTTAAATATTCATAAAAATGAAAAGCGTTTGGAAACAAAAATTAAAAGTAAAAAAAAATTAAAGTTGAGTGTTTGAAAAAGTAGCTAAAAAGTATTTACAATTTCATGAATAATTTGCAGAAATTGGTAGAAAACTGATTATAACTTGTGATTCAAATTAATTTAATACAACAATTCAAAAATAAAAACTATAAAGTAGAAATACTCTTTTGAGTTTATGTGGAAAAAGGTGAAAGAAGAAAAGTGAATGGGGTCAAAATTCGAATTCTAAAGAAAAAACAAAACAAGCGAAAAATGGGAAGCCTACAAGAGGTCAGGTCTGTAATATTTGCCAAGTATGTGGACCAAATCGCAAGGGAGCCAAATCTGGCGAACTATATATGAATTCGATTTCGGTAGACTCGATGCACTTTCTTTGATTGCTAAAAGTGGTGGGTGAAAGCAGCGTAGAAAGAGAAAGTCTCAGATTTCGTTTTTCATTTTTCTCTCTCGTAAGCTTTTCTGATCGGAATCTCTACTTATAGATTCCTCCTTTTGTTCTCCACATAATTCTCGATTTTTGTCTATTTTTTGCCTTCTGTTGGATGCTATATTCGGCGGAATTTGCTTTGGTTAACATTTTGATTTTAGATTTGTTTTTATCTCTTTTTGTAGTTGTGAGGTGGAAAAATGGCGTCAGATCCGAAAGTCCACACGTTCGAGGAGGTTGCGAAGCATAATAAGACTAAGGATTGTTGGCTGATTATCAGTGGAAAGGTTCAGATCTTATATTTTACTTTTCTTAATCGGGAAGAGAACTTGTTTTATACTTTTAGCTGTTTGAAATTTTACTCTATTGTGCTTAACTTGTGTTGTGATCTCGATTTTGTATTACGTTTATTGATTTTTAGTTGCGCGTGGTGAATTTCATTGTGTCCTTGTATAGATTTTGGTATGGTTTGATTGAAGCCTTACAAGTCTAAAATACTCTATAAATTGGAGTGAAGTCTTTATCAGTTCTGTTTACTCGAGTTCAATTGTATGAATCCATGTTTTCAGTAAGGAACTTGGTGTTGGTTGCGGATTATATCTCGATCATAAAGAGAACATGCATGCTCAAATTATGTTCATTTCAGTAGTTTGAAAATGAGATTTTATGATTGTTTAGTTTCAAGCCTTGGCTCTGCTATGTAGTTAATGACTTAAAAATTCCTTAATGAACACGTGCAATGTTATTTTTCTTATGATTGTTGCTGAGAGAGAGGTTCACAGAAGCTCAAGCACGAGTGAAACATCTGAACAAATTTAGTGTGAAGAATTCCTTCACTGAAAGCTCAATCTAAGCCTACTTTTGCAATCTTACCTTTCAACTCACTATACTTGCTGACCGAATAACCTCCAGCAGTTGAACACTTCCACATATTTGTTTACATGTATTGGGTATCTGAACTGAAAATTATTTAATTTGAATATACATCTTCTGAAAGCGAAGTTTACAACCTTTGTGTGGCAGCATGATGTAGTGGTTTAGTAAACCATAGGCACTGGGGCTATATTATAGAGGGACTGCCTTGATTTCTAACCGTTGGGTCACTATTAATATTCTTTTGGAACTTGTCACTTGGTAAGAATTTTTTAATGAATGAAACTATGCTTCATTTGGATAAGGAAATGTGTGCAGTCCGAGTTCTGTACTGAACTCTTGTGGTCGTGATCTTTTGGGTCCTTCTTCTATTCTTTTTCCTCTCAAATGATATCCAATGAGGACATTGTTTAAGTAAATTTATGTTTGCAGGTTTATGATGTAACTCCATTCATGGATGATCACCCTGGAGGTGATGAAGTATTGCTATCTGCAACTGGTAATAATTGTTCTACATTTCTCCTTCTGGTAGCATTATTACTACATCCAAAGTGAATGCATATAATTGGAGACACTATTAAGATCATATCATAATCTGTTTTAACTGCACAGGAAAAGATGCAACAAACGACTTTGAAGATGTTGGCCACAGTGATTCTGCTAGGGAGATGATGGACAAATATTACATTGGGGAGATCGACATGGCAACGGTTCCCCTTAAACGCGCATACACACCTCCTCAACAAGCACATTACAATCCAGATAAGACTCCGGAGTTTGTGATCAAGATTTTGCAGTTCCTCGTCCCTCTTCTGATCTTGGGGTTGGCATTTGCAGTTCGACACTACACCAAAGAGAAAGAGAAATGAGCACCTAGAATTAGGATCTTTACCTTATTATGGTCATTTTATCTTGTTTAAGAAGTTGAGTTGAATGGACAAAATTGTTCCCCATTTAAGCTATCAAATTTGTGGATGCTGAAATTCTTGATGAGTTGCCTGTTTGGTCCATTTGTCTACTTCAGTGCTCTAATGAGGCTTTTACCTGATCACCCTGATGCTTGTCCTTGTTCTCTAATGCTTTGTCCGAACAGACTTCTCCGTGTTTATTTAATTTAAATGTTTTTCATGAACAATGGTTCATATTTGTTTCCAAGTTGTAGAATTTTATGCTAAGTTCCTCAATTAGTTTTAGACTTTAAGTTGGCCTTTCTTACGCGCCCGACCTCACAATCACCACTTCCCATCGTTTGTTGTTGTGCATCTTTCCTTACTTGCTGATATTTGTATTTTGATCACTCATTTTATCTAACTGAGAAAATAAGAAAAAGTTAGAATTACTTGATTGAGATGTAACAAACTATAAAGCATATTGTTAGATTTCAAATAAATGTGTAATTCTAACAATTGATGTTATACATTAAAAAAGAATAGGGTCAATTATAGATCTCTCCAAGTTTGATATAATTACAAATATTCTTTCATTTAAAAATTATAAATATTCTTCTTAGATGAAAAATAATTATACAGTCCTAGATGGTAAAATAAAAATTACTAGTTTACCCTTTTTGTTCTTTTAAAGAGAATATTTAAAAAAAAGAAAAAGAAAATCTGAATGCGGATAAAATAAATATCTTTTGAGAATATTAACTCATTGAAACGATATATAAAATTATAATTTATTATTCAAAAAAATATTTTTAATAATTCATCACAAAAATTGGATAAAAGACCAATGAAAATGAGATTGTTATTATGCATACCTTAAAATCAAGAGGGTATTTATAATTTTTCAAATAATATAAAAATATTTATAATTATGTCAAATCTCAATAGAGGTGGTTGTAATTTGCTATAAAGAATACTAGATAAAAGATGAAATATAGTTACAAAATCAATGTACTATATAATCTAAAAATAGTAAAATCTTTGCGATACTTATGTAAAAAAGAATGTTTTAAACATATATGTGTGTGTGTGTGTGAGAGAGAGAGAGATTTCATGGACTAGGAAAAATCTAAGCACTACTTCTCATAGCAATATCAGGCCGTTTATTAACAAATCACCCGACACGCGCCGTTAATAGAAAATTCCACACCTAATCTCTGAATCATGGAAGTCAACTTGCCACTTAAATTTAAGACCAATCTAAAAAAGAATGGTGAACTAAGGCTTTAAGACCAGCCCAAGCCAATCTGCAGGCGCGAATGCTACTACAAGTGAATATATATAGGCTTGCGTATCCACAGGCATGATTTCTCGGAGAGTAAGGATATGATATTTGAAACAATAACCAGCAATAATTCAAATGAATAAATTAGCATACTGAAAATTCCAATTATTACCATACACATCAGAAAGGAGTCTCGATTTTGTCATGGAGAGTAACCACCAAGTTGTGAGCATCATCGAGCAGTTTCCAGACGTCGAGATGCCCAGCCATTGCATTGCACTCTCTCAAAATCTCATCCATGCTACTATATTTTTCTATGATCAGTTTCCTCCTTTGCAAAACAGAAGCAGCAATTGCGTAGAGTAATAGATCATCTGTGGGAGGGGCTCGCAGCCTTATCCTGCTCCATGCTGACTTCCGGATTCCCGCTCTAACTGCAGCCTGGTCAGCCCACATGACCTCCCAAAGGCACAGAGTTTGCTCGAAAGTTAGTTCCCGTCTAAAGAGTACTACCACCATTCTGTATACGAAAAAGCAATCCTCAGCCTGGAGTTCTTCCAAGTGCCTGTAAAGATGTCCATCTTTATACTTGATGATTTTGGAAACAATGTTCAGCTGCCTTCTAATACCCACTTCATCGAGCCTGAAATTATGACGAGCCTTCTTCATGAAACCAACAAAACACCAGAAAGCTTCATTATCCTCAGTCATCACCGTAATTATGGGTGAAAGTAGATCGCTCATTCCTTGGCAATAGCCAATTTCAGGGTCGTAAAGAGCATAGGCTTCAAGAATGGCAACTAAACGGGAAGCGTGGAAGATCCTCCAAGGCTCGAGATGATCATAATCCTTCAATCCGACAACCTCAGCAGAGCCGCGAGCTTTGGCTTCAGACACTGCAGCCTGGACAGGGGAGTACGCTTTCCATTCTCCATTTGCACGAATTGCATCAAGGCGGATAATTCTCTGCCAGGTGGCAAAATTTTCTGCACTGGCTGGTTTGGACTGGACTTCCATTTTCGATGAAGAGGAATCCTCATTAGAAGGCAAATCACGATCATTTTCCTCCATGCTTTCTGTGAAGTTTAAAGTTTGACTCGACTCAGGATCATCTGAGGAGTTTGAGTCTGATGACTCCGAGTCAGAAGCAATATTTGAATCTGTGAATCGTTTAGAACCAGCAAAGCCATCCATTATTATGGCAGTAGGCTGGTCTGAGTCCTCATCATATGGTAAGCTTTCTGCACTAGAAAGGGATTCCCTAGCACTCACAACATCTGGAGAGTCAGAAGAATCTATGCCTTTCATGGGACTTCCACCATCCCCATTGCTACTTTCACCACTTTCACTTCTCTTCAGGAGTAGATTATTTTGTTTAAGAAGTCGACGGCATTGTTTCCGTAAGTTCTCATATTCCTTTCTGCATACAATAACAGAACAACTGCGGGAAGTCGGTACAAAGTATATTTCAAATCAAAGAGATCGACTAATTTAACTTAAATGAAACAGAGTATAACTTAACAAATGAAGGGCGAGAAGGGATTAAGGTAGAAAGAAGATGATGTGGAGTTTGTCACTGCACCTTTTCTCAGTTCTGATGGCATCTCTTTCTTCTTGGGAACTAGTTAGGTCATAACTGCAAAAATGTAAAACAAAGTTAAGATCATTGGCCAAGACAGTTCACCACTACGGCACTACCTTCTTTTGAAAAATTGGTCCTCAGCTGATGGTCATAGGCTGGACTTGGACCCATCTTTTTTCATCTTTTTGCACCATGCATTCGTCTTGTGAGGCTTTATCTCGAGATATAAACCCAAATCCATTTAACTACTAAAGAAAAATTCTGAAACAAATCTGGATTACATACTTAGGTACATTGTGATAAAGAATCTAGAAGGCAAATCAACTTACACTCCAAGAAGAAATGGCCAAACTTCCGGCCGGATACTCTGATCAACACCCTACACAAAATAAAATTCAAAATGGATATTTGCGCGAAACTAAATATTCAAATTCATAAATACAAGACCAATGATCTCTAAAGATCGAAAAACTTAAAACTACATGAAAGCACAACTCACTCCACTGCGGACTTTCTTTAGAATTTTAACTACATCACGAAGTTTCCCATCGGGTGTGAACGATGTTCTCCACTCTTGAGCTGATAGTATGTGTTTCCGTTTTCTTCGAGACCATGGAGACTTGAGACGACTTCTGGAATGAACAGTAGTACTCCACTTTTAGTTTGATAAATAAGAATGCCAAGTCACAAGAGGAGTCTCAATCATTAGAAAGGAGATTTTCTTGTGACACATTTTTTAGGTGAAAGCATATAGGTTAGAATTCATATCATCCAGTCTTTCATTTGGGGGCAAACAATAATTAATAACAGAGTCATCCTCATTGTAAACATGAGATGATGGAAATAATCAAGATTTGAAAATAGCTAAACCAGGTTATATATGAGCTAAACTATTACTAGCTTAAACACCACTAACAAAAAACACATTGTTCCCCAAATTTTTCAGCGGGCAAGAGAAACATATTCTTCCAAGGAGCACCTTGCAAATGATAGGCCAACAGCAAATGATTTGGCAGCCAAAGTAACTATAGCTAGAAGTTTACTGACTTGAGGTGAATCATATGCGTTGGGTTTTGTGCAGGTAAAGCTTTCAATAAAATTAGTACAGGTGATCCTAGGTACAAAATAGGAACAACATAGATAATCTTTGAAATAACATATTAGGACTTGGTAAAACCTTGAGAAGATACAACCTCAAATACAAAAAGGTTCAGAGAAACAATGAAAAGGTTTGTTTCTCACTGCACCTCAAAGAAGCATGTTCCTTTAGAAAGTGACTCCTACATTCATCAAGATTGTAGAGCTTTTGACACACTGAGAGAGAAAAATCACTTGACTAGGTAGAGGATTGGATAAAAAGGACATGATAGAAGAGAATCAAAATGATTGATCATGTTGGTTGGCTAATACAAGAACTTTAGGGTGCCAAAGAATCCTGATCTCTCCAACATTTTATGCTAAACTACAACAAAATTTGTTCTCCTAACTCTGATGGCGTTAGTTATTAAAAATATCAGAAAACATCCAAAATATTTTACCTATAGCATGAAAAAAGCAGGGAAAGGTAGTGCACACCAAAACCAAGACATTCCTCATAGTGAAAAATGAACACTTTAACCTCTTCCATGAAGTATTAAATCATCAACAAAGAAAAATTGACCCTGTCATAATGCTCAGTTATCTATAAACCACCTCCGGTCTACAAGTCAGTGCTTACTCGTGGATTCAAATGTGCAATCTCTGCTTTTGACATTGAACTTTTAACCCTCCACTTGGTGTAAGGAAAGTGCAGAAAAATATTACTTAGTACATAGAGTCTTGGAAGAGGTCAACCAATAATTCCAGTACAAGCAAGATTTTCCTAGATTATATTTTCCTTGTTGGACTAATTTATTAAGTGTAAATATCCATTACTCACTCTCAAAGATTCTCAATTTACTGGTTCTAGAATCTCAGTGCGAAATGCCTAACATAATTTCTCTATAATTTCACTTAATCAAAATAGAAAGCAAATAAAATAAGCCATCTCATGACTCCATCTTTGTAGACTAATTAAAAAGTATACCAAGTCGATCCACCAAAAGTCTTCACGCATTCTTTGACTAACAAGAAATCTAAATACAAGTAGTATTTTTATTAACAAGATAAATCTCAGATTTCTGTTCTAATAGACCAATCCACTACCAAAAGCAACTAAACTTGCACAAGAACACTGCAACTGCAGCTTAATAACACCTAAACGGAAGCTTTAAGAATGAAAAACGAAAAAGGAAGGTTGCATATGGATTTAGCTGCAGTGAAGTAAGAGAATGAGCTGAAGAATAAGAGAAGAGAAGGTTAAAATCAATATTTGGAAATATTAGATTGAGATCTGAACTTAAGTATGAGAAAAGGGGAAAGTACCAAATGATATAAATGGAAGTAAGTTGAAAGAGAGAAAGAGGAAGACTAACCGATTGGAAGAAGAAGAAGAACAAGATGCTGGTGAGAAGTTGTTGGAGACTACTATGAATAGAACCGATCTCAAATGAATCCACGATGAAGATAATGGTGAAGACGGCGTATTTGAGGAGGATGACGGTGGCGAAGAGTTTGACGAAGACGTAGTTTGACTCCTTCTTAGAGCTCTCATCTATGTAAAACCTCTCTTCTCTCTCGCTCTCTCTCTCTCTCTCTCTCTCTCTCTCTCTCTCTCTCTCTCTCTCCCCTAATTTACGTAAATAAATTACTTTCCCTAAGGTTTCAGAAATTCCTCAGAGATAATTCGTACTCGTTATTCTCCTTTTTTCTTTAGCTTTTTACCTAGTGGTGTAGAACACGGCGGCGGCCAAGGCGACGCCAGCAATCGCCGTAAAGGCGAGGGTTACACCGCCATTCTCCGCCCAGAATCCACCGCCGACGATCACCTCTCTGCTTGCCTGACTGATGCTGGTGCTGATGGCTTCAATCGCCGAGGCTCCGGCGGCGAGCATCGGATGGAGATCTGGAATGAGTGCTTTAACCCAGGGATTGAGCAAAACGCCGAGTGGACTCTGTACCATCAACTAACTCAAAACAGCAATACTGCTTTAATGCTTTTTCTCCTTTCCTTTGCTGCTGTGCTATTTATTGGTTTTCTCCTTTGTCTTTTCTCAGTCATTCACCTACTGATTCTCACACTCAGTGCGTTGTGTGTATGCATATATCCAAAAATAATAATAAAGTGTATACGTATTCGGCGCGGATATTTGCACAGAAATTTTTGGGGAAATACTTACCCTTATCATTATCGAGGACGGTTAGGATGTTACGAGGGTAGGTGGTAAAATCGGGTCCGAGGTTTCACGACGTCGTACTGATGGGTGTGATGATGAACGTTTTCATTACTTACATTAATCATATCTGAAATTTAAATTCTGTATTTAACTCATGATACTAATTTGCAACCTTTTATTGTCACAATAAGAGCACGCTAAAAGGCCTTACGCATTTTTCGTGGAATAAATACTCATTTTTTCTTTTTTTTTTTAATTTAGCTATTTGGGCCAAAATATATTCTGGGTGCCTACCAAAATTGTATTCAAACTTAATAAAATAAGTTCAAACTACTTAAATCATGATCATGCCTAAGAAAAGGCCTCAACAAGACACACTATGTACATATAACAAATAGAAGGATTCAACTGCAAAGCAAATTCAAAACTTTCTACCACCATAAAATTTTGCAACCACGAAGATTAAACGTGCGCATTTTACATCCAAAAATAAATTTCAAGCTATTAGATCACAATTTGGAGAAAAAGATCAGTTGGCAATCATCAATTCAAATAACTCTTTATTTAAATTTTGAAATTCATGTGTCCATTTCTTCTAGGCCCATAATTCTTCTCGAAATTTGGGTGAAGGCTAAAATACTTAACAACAGATGTCACCTTTTTTTTTTATTTGGGGGGGGGGGGGGGGAGTCACTTCAGACTATTGGAAAGGGGATAAGATTGCAAGGTAGAAAGAGAGGAAACAGCTGGAAATCTCACACAGTTAGCTTTATGCAAAATAAGTGAGAAGAATGTTCTGTCCAGCAGCATAAGTCTAAACAAAACTCAGTCCAGATACTTTATTCATAGATTACAAACTCCAGAATTTTATGTGTGATTGCTCCACATTCACCTCGATCCAACATAAACTATGTTGATTCATCACCAAACTCTTATAAACATAGGGAAGCACAAACCTAGAGTTTTGAAGCTGCTCCGTTGTCTAAAAACCATGTCAACTCCCCTTCTGGTGCGACCAGTTGCACAGGGAGCACATCAGAGTTTGAAACATCACTCAGCGCTATATACACTGGAGTGGCTTTACTGGCACCTGTTGCAACAAGGGCAATATTTGCTGAGGAATTAATGATGGGGAGAGTGAAAGAAATCCTTTCCGGGGGAGGTTTAGGCGAATCCTTGATAGAAGCAACCCACTTCTTGTTTTCTTGAACAAGAGGATGTCCAGGAAACAAAGAAGCAATGTGCCCATCTGGCCCCATACCCATTAGCATAAGATCAAATTTTGGGAACCCACTACTCTGAGATTGATCTAGTATTTTAGTTTTCACCAAATGCTTTAGGCAGGTTTCATAATCATCTGCTGCGCCCTCTGCTGACAATGCATCGTTTATGGCATACACATTACCAGCGGGAATTGGAACCTGTGGAAGGAAACAGAGATTGTAAGAATTTTTCACTTTATACTCTATAGCATACTCAAGATTCAGGTATAGAAATGTGAAATGTCGTAAGAATACCTAAATCCCCTCCATAAATACAATAACTAAAGGAACCACACTATCTGATACAATTGCAATCATAGTTTCACATAATCACCGAGATTTACAGTGTCAAGAAACTGGAAGAAAGGTGGCTACATCCTGTTCTTTATTCCATCAATAACGCGGAACTGTCAAATCTTTGACACCAAGAACAGAAATATACATTCCTCTCCTTGGAGTGGAAAAAAAGATAAAACAATCAAGCAGCACAAGGAACAAAGATAGATCGAATGTTGTTGAGCAAGGAATACGTTTCTTTTTCCACGTTCCACCAACGGTTTAGAGAAAACCTCTGTTCTTCAAACAGATTGTTTGATCTAACTATACTTGCTCTTCCTGAGTTTAAATGGCACATTAGCTAAGGTTTTGGGACAAACTAGTAAACACCTCAGTAAACCGAGTTCCTAATTATGGAATTTCCATCGCAGCACACAAACTCTATGTAAACAAAAATCATGGCAATATAAAACTAACTTGCAAACATCCAGGTACTCTGATAATCTGATCACTACAGCTAAATTGCTTGTTGGATAACTTGAACAAATTCAAAGAACATATCATGGTACAATATTTGGTAAGTCTATTCCGTTTTTCCTCCTTCCTAAGTTGATACCAAGAGTATCCTGAAGCATACATGCCTTATTCTCGGAACCTACACATTTCATCATTTTCTCTCCACATGCAAATAGGAATACCCCAGCACATCCCTGCACACCAAAGAGAAAAGCATTCCTCAAAGAAAATAATACCTTTGACAGGAACTCATTGTAGGCAAGGAGATAATTACTGTCAGGATGATCCTTAGGTACCACTCTCTCGTCCACCCAAAACACATGCCATTTCGACCAATCCACTGAATCAATGTACGGCTGCTCCACTAATTTCCTTTAATTTCATCACCGAACAGAACATTAAATAACATTTTAAAATATATTTCCCTTTTCCAAATTAGAATGTACAGTTCTTGCAATTAACCAATCAAACTTCACACATTTACAATGCAAGGTGCATTTCTATGTTAATTTACGCGACAAACACTGAATTGCTTTAATTCAATAACAAAAGAACTCCAGTAAAGTGCATACAGGAAGATAAAGAAAAATTGCTGTAACACAAAAAAAGAAGAAGAAGAAGGAAAAGCAACTCTTTTACCTCAGAGACTTAACAAGAGAACCACCGGAGATCACAACGGTAAAAGAGCCCCTCTCTTTCGAAATTTTATTAGCTAAATCGGCGGCGTATTCCGCGAGGGACACCGCCAGATCTTCCTCCGTGTCGAACAACTTGACCTTCCCTTTGCTCTTCGGAGTGACAATCTCAGCCATAGATGCTCTTATTCTTCCAAATCTGAATCTCGAGGAACTCGAGTTCACGCGGAGAGAGGTGAAAGCGGGCTTAACAGCGAAGAATCTAGAAGTCAATGGGATGCACAGGAAAGATCGGACAACAGAGTTATCCGGGAGAGCGCGCAGGTGAGGAGAGAGAGGGCGGCAGGTGGAGGCCATGCGCCGTGGGCAGAGAATATATATATATATATATATATATATAGCTGGAAACAGGGGAAGGGGACCACCACCGGCGACTGTGGCGTTGAGCAAAAGAGCGGTAGGTGAGAGTGTCAGGGTTTTAGTTTTAAGCTTTGCTTTCATTTCCAATGAAATATTCTTGTATTTTCCGCCTTAACAATTTATTTTTTCTATATTTTCATTTAATTTTATTTTACTTTATTAAAAATCTTCCTATAATACATTATTTGAGTTTTTTTTTTATTTTATTTTTTTCAAATAATACCTTTCATGATATACTCTCACAAAATCTTGGTATACTTAAAAGAATGGTTCGATTTTTTTCGCTGCAAATCCTATTTCATTTAAAACTCCATTCAACATACACATAATTATGTATATAAAATATTTTTCCAACATGAAATCTAATCCGCTTAAAAGAGTTGCTCAGAAGAATAGATTGATATATTAAACCCATTAAAATATCGCGCATTCAAATTCCACGAATATTGATAATAGAATCCAATTTAATAATAATTTTTTGTTTCTTTGTTTTTTTATAATATTAATTAATTTTTAAATATCAATATATTGAATCAATTTATGTATTTCAACTTATGTATTGAATGATGTACGTCATAATAATTTATATATAAAAGAAGTATAATGCTTACAAGATAACAATTATTGGCCATAGATAAATATTATTTTATAATTATTGGGTGAGTTGATTTGAGTAATTTTCAGTGGCACAATTTAACTATCATCACTCAATGTTAAGTGTATTAACACTCCTGATATCAATAATTTGTATTTATATAATAAATCATGAAATAAAATAATGATGTAGTCATTAATGATGTGAATATGGGCAGAATTGAGGTTAAATGTGAATAGAGGGAGGGAAGTATTGAGCAAAGTGAGTGTAGGTCAAAACCCCACCATGCATGCATGAAATCCGAAATTCATGCAGCCATCTCACAGTTCCAACGTCAATCTATTTCCTTCTCTCTCTACTCTCTCGCTTTGGCAACGCAATCTTGCTTGCTTCCCAATACCCTGCTTTCCCGTAGGTTGGGAGAAAGGGAAGGGAAAAGATTTTTTCGGAGGGGGGAAAGAAAAAACAAAAAAGAAAAGAAAAAATCAAAGGAAAAGAATCCCTCTCTCTCTCTCTCTCTCTCCCTCCCTCCCCACCCCCATCCAAATTATGCGATTTTCAGACCTCAATAAAACAACACATTCATCGATTCCTGTCCCTTTTACAGCGCCACCGCGACGGCCGCCGTCATATCTACGGCGTCGCCGCCCCACGCCAATCTATGAGAAAGCTCCTCAACGTCAACCTTGATGGCCTCTCGCTTTTGCAGCCTGAATTGCCTACACCGACGCCATCTCCTCCGACGATCACCCCATTCGTGATCCCCGATTTCACTGCGCATATCTTCTCTTCTGCCACCGTTTCCAGGAACGTGTTCGACGTAACAGCGCTTTGTTTCATCTCCGCCCTCCTCATCCTCTCCTCCGTCGCTATCGCCTTCATTTTCTACCTCCGGTTGAGATCGCAGCGTCTACAACATCTCGAGAATTTCAATTCCATCTGGACCGTCAGATTGCTCCTCGTGTCGCTGGCCTCCGTTTGGGCGGCCAATGAAGTTCTCCGCCTACCGTTTGTTCGTAAACATTACCTCTACCCTTTCGAGCTGACACTCGTCGAACAAGCCAATATCTGCAAACTTCACGTCGTTCTCTCTCTCGGATTCTTCGAACCCGGTTTCTTGATCACCCTTTTGTTCCTCGTCAACGTCTCGATCAAGAAACGAAAACCAAGTCGACTATGGGCGCTTGTGTTCTTGTTGATGATTTGTTTCCCGCTCACGTTGCTGCAGTTATTCTTCGTAGTTTTCACGCCATTTGAGGGGAAAATGCCAAAGTTCTTGCACGGGAGCTTCGTCCTCGGCGACGATGTCTACGGCGCGAAAACGGTTCTCTGCGTCTACCCCTTCTTCAGCTGCGTGATCTTCGGAGGTTTCACGATCGCGTACTCGATGGCGTTCTTGCTCTCCTGCTGGCGGGTGATGGCCTTCGTGATCAACAAGGGAATAAGGATGCGGATCAACATCCTCGCCGCCACCGTGATGGTGGCGCTGTCGGTGCAGGTCGCGTGCCTCAGCCTGTCGTGGCTGTGGATGCCGGAGGAAGGAGCATACGGGTTTGTGGTCCTGGCCATGTTTCTTTTTGTCACGGGGTGCATGGCGGTGGGGGAGATCATCTTGGTGCTTAAGCCCATCAAAGATGCTCTGGCGGCGGACGCCGAGTTGCAGCGGCGGCCCACGACGGAGCAATCGGAAGAGGGGCGGAGATCAGAGTGATGAGTATGGACCGTGCCGTTCGTAGGCTGGCTGTTGAATTGCACGCATGGTCGTGTTTTTGACTTGTAAGGGCATTTACGTCATTTAAGGTCCCCGCTCTGGCATGTTTTGCAAAAGGCTGCATGGCTAAAATGGGAACAGGGAAAAATCCACACCTGATAGCCTGGGTGCCATATAATTACTGTACTTCTATACTCGCCCTCTGATCTAATTTCGACTATTTTTTTTTTTGTTTTTAAATTTTTATATATAATTCTTTAGGATAGTTTGTTCGCTTTACTTTGTACCTGAAATTTAATTTTCCATTATGCAGATATTAGACAGCACACATATGCAATTTCATATGTAACCACTAAGAAGCTAGAAATTTTAATTCTACTTTTCATGCTAAAAAATATATTTGGTTTTGCATGAAAATAGGAAATCTTACTTCTGCTAAAACCCAGTCAAAAATAAATACTAGTGATCCAACCACACTCCACTCGATATGTATGTGTTATTTAAATCTAATTAAAAAATCAAAATCAACAAAATAGGTCCAATTTGAATTTATATTAATAAAAAATAATTAAATAACGAGTTTTATGTAAGGCTATTTTGGTCAATCTCATATTATTTGTCAAAAGAGGCTTTCTAAGGGCTTGAGCCTTAATATATAGTACAGATTAACTAAATAAATGATTGTTATGAAATAAATAAATTTAAGTAAGAGTATTTTGGTCAATTTACATCTTATTTCATGTCAATTTTTTTTTCTTTTTAAGGACTTGAGCAGTTGGGCCTTGAATATGTAATATAAATAGATAGATGTATAAGGTCATGAATCCTAATATCATACCTAATAATGAGACGGATCAAATTATCAAGGGTATAATTTATCAAGTTACCAACTTGCCCTTATGGTATTTAGATGAAATAAGATAACGAAATTTATAAAATGACAGTAATAATAATTTTGTACATTATTCGAACAAAATTAGAAGAACTAGTTGGGATTTTTAAAAAGAGTTCGAAATTTTTTTTATTTTTTATAGATTATATATTTTTTTTTAATTTTATAAATTTCTTTTTTTTAAAAAAAAAGTGTCAAAATATCTTGTAATATTTTATAAATTTTCAAACAGAAAACGTCTAAACTCATAGTTGGACTTTAAACAAGGATAAAAGCTTCTGGGGTGGGTTTCTTCAATTTATATTTTTGCCAATGGACTTTGTCAGACGAGTTCACATTGACGAAAGAAAAATTGTTTCAATATTTGAAGAAGTAAAAAAAAAAATAATAGGGATATTATACTTTTCTTTTCTGAAGTTTGATTTAATTATATGTAAATTTTTATGATTTAAAAAATTATATTTAATATTACATAAATAGATTTCTTTTTTAGTTAATTTTATCGAATTTATTGATGTTATCAAAAAATTTAAAGAAAATTCACATTTACTTCTGAACAACTTATTTACTAACTTATTATAAATCAAATAAATCTTTTCTGATCAAACTACTTTTACAGCTCTTCATACGAGTTAATGCATATGATGATATATATTAAATAATAAAATAAATATTATTTTAAAATTAAAAAATAAAAAATAAAAAACTTGTGCAATACACGAGCCACTTGGGGTTTTCTTTCCCACCATCTATACTATAATATAAGGAGGTGCTACAAATACAAAATGATGATTTTGACATCGATGCACTATTTTTTTTTTCTATTTAAAAAATGCCCTTCAACTAATAAGATACCTAGCTTATTCAACTTCCCAAGCTTTATAATATATTTTAAAGTGTGAAATCTTATTTATTATATATACATAGGGGCATGTCACGATGGCTGGATTTTTTTTTTTTTTTTTATTCAGGGTGGGGGAGGTTAATTTGCTATTATTTTTTTTACATGAAATATTTTTTTATATTACAAAGAAGTAAATCGCATTTACCCCTAAATCTGGGTCTGGCAACATCTATTCAAGCTTTGGACCTATCAGGTCTGAGCCTATACACTAATTACTTTATGCGCTTGGATATAATAAGATTCTATCCATTGATAAGCCTAATTATGTATGTTTTGTAAAAATTCAAACAAATAATTATATTTTATATATTAAAAAAAAAAAAAACAACAACTAAACCTTCACACATAATCACTTTAACCTATGAAGATAGGATAAATAGCGTTTGATTTGTTTGTCTCAAACAATCATAACAAAGTTGTTGTGATGGGACCAAATAAGTGGTAAAGAAGAGCGAATGAGTGAAGAAGATAAGCTTTATAAATCCTATATGCTTCTGTCGGCCATAAATTGTTAAAGGATGTGAGATGTGTAGGATTAATAACTCAACTTATACTGTCACATATGCATCTTCTACACTCAAAATACAATTGATTGCTTAACTATAGTTAAACTCCTTTTCATATTCAGAGCCAATAGCTTAAAATAAGTTTTTATCAGCTTATTATTCAAAATAAAATAAATTATAACGAGTTTTTTTTAGATTTGATATAATTCTGAATATTTTTATTATTGTTTGAAAAATTACAAATACCGCTTCATCATTAAACAAATTATCTTTATTTTTTAGTTGCTATAGATAATTTATGCAATTATGCAAAAGATATGGATGATTAAATAAATATATATCAAATTATGAGTGTAAATATAATTATATTTGTATATACACACTTGCGTGGAATCCGTGTTATGCACAATTATACCTATATTTTTTTATCTATTTAGTAATATATATATATATATGTGTGTGTGTGTGTATGATTTTAAAATAAGATTTTGGATAAGTGAATTTATCTAATTATTTAGATAAATATAAAGAATTCTAAATGAATATAAAATGGATGAGCCTTTTAATCAATGAAATTTTTCATAATAATTAAAAAGCAAATATAATCCTAAAATGTGAATTTAATTAAGAAAATATAAATTAACTCAGTATCTAAATCTTGCAGATAAGATTTCGGATAGGTGGATTTGTTTATATAAATATAAAATTACTATTTAATTAATTTAAATTAAACAAAAATTCTAACCAATGAGATTTTTTATTTTCAAGAAAAAAATTTAAAATAATCAAAAATTAGTATTCGGTCAAAATTGGCTTAATTTTAGTTAAATTTCATTCTGCTATATATATATAAGAGCGACTAATTATTATTAATTAAAATAAATTAATTATAATCATTTATGTCGGATATCAATCATTACAATAATTATACTATGATCAATAATATCAAATAAACAAAATTTAATCAACACTTACTATTACAGTAGAAACAACATCCCACATACAAAATGGAATTCGAATTCATGAACTTTAAAATTTTGAATTCATGATCAATAATATCAAATAAATTGAATTAAGCGTGATTGGGGTATATATTTTATTTAATTGTTTGAGAGAGAGTGAGGGTGAAGGAAGGGAAAAGTAAGAGGAAAATGAAAGGTGATAAATGAAGAGCACATGATTACACTTTCCTCCAAAGGAAAAGGAAAAGCAGTAGAGAAAATTCCGGCATCGTATTGGCTGGCCCCATCACCACCGTCAATCGCGCTTCCCTCTTTCGTTATTTTATATTTAATTTATTTTTTGAGATAAATCAGAAGAGGGAAATATGGTTTGAGAAATTGGCTTCTCCGCGGTTGCTGACCCACGGATGACGTCACATGTTCGATCCTTCCTGGACAAGCCATCAAAAGTAAAATAATTTCACTGCGTATCTCAATCAAGTTGAAAATTTTGATCCGCTATTCAATTTTATTTTTTTTTGAAAAATTAATATTTGATTTTAATTTTTGTAAAATAATCGTACTGAATATCGAAATGTCATTATCTTTAATTTATATGTACATATTTTTTATAGCAAAACATTGAAAAGAAAATCGATAACCATTGAAATTGAATCGAATAATTCAAATTAATATTTTGTATAGGGTTCTGGTATATCAAATTTTCAATTTACTAAAATTTTGATTTGATTCAATTTTAATTTTGCATATCGAGCTGCCTTGATCCTAATGTAACCCATAAAAGAATATATATATATATATATATGATCTTCCCCGCTTGTATAAAACATGCATGCATTTAATATATATACACACATCCAACGTTCGTACGCGAGATTTCTCATAAGGTACTTTTGTTGCCCCAATCATTGGGTTGGGTTGTTCTCCTGGAACATAAATCCCCAAATTCATATTTTGTTTGATAGGTTTAACAAATCCAGTACAAAGAGTTTTTATCGATTAATTTCAATCAATTATTGAATAATTTGAATTATTTTTCAACTCTAACATCTACTGAACTAGAGACTGAAGCATGGCATATCGAGGATTGTAATTCCCTTCATATTCAAAGTATATAAAATAATTGATATTTTATCAGTTTATTATGTTCATTAATTTTGCTTATTACCTTACTCAAAATAGTAATAATAATAATAAATAGGGCTGGGCCTGGACCGCATCGACCCGAGAACACCGGGTCAATAATCCAATTCAGTGGACCAATTGGGTATCGGATTAGGTCGGGTCGAATCAAGTGGATAATTAATGGGTAATGATAGGTCTAATCCTATTAAGATTTTTTCTTTTAATGGATTAATTGATTGATATGAATATAAAAAATCGGAAAAGGCAGGTCATTTAAACATAGTCGACAACTGCCCCGCTTCCGCTTCCGCTTTCATATTAGTACCACATGTTTCATATGAAAATGAGTACCAACGGCTACATTAATTAAATTAATCAATTGGCAAATTAGTTGATTAGCACAATCTTTGCTTCCGCGTTCAAATTGTTTTAATTTTTCTCTCTTTTTATTAAATAATACAATAATAATAATTTGACTATTTCTTTTTGTATAAAAATAAATTTCATTTACGTTATACGTATGGGATATATTAAAATCATTTTAGTATAATACTCCATATATAAAATATAATCAAATAATAGTTCATGAATTAGATCATTCGAATCAGTACAATATTAAAAAGTTATATTTGAATTGCTGGATTTGCATTTCTTGAAATAATTTCAAATTATTTATATTAAAAAAATAAAATTTATATTTGATAAGATGTAATTCAAAGTTTCAAACTATAACTATACAAACAAATATAAAATAAATATAGGATTGAAAATTCATAATTTTGAATCAATCAATCTAAATATAGCCTAAAAATAGATGTAATTTTGAGTTAAGAGAAAATTATTGTTTTTAAAATGGAGATGATAATTATGGGGCGATTCAAAATTTATTTAATGTATTTGTAAAATTATTTATACTGCATTTGATAAGGAAAGAATTTAAAAAAAATCAAACGTACGAATATTCAATAAAATATAATTCAAAGTCAGAGTGGAATCAAATCCTTCCATTTCAGGATTATCTAAACAATATTGGATAGTTGTAAATTCATTCACCCTATTTTGTATAATTTATAGGGATAATTTTATCTATACTCCTAAAATGCAATCTATTTACATAAATTATTTATGTTTATTGCATAGTTACAAAAATAATTTCTACCAATGAAAAAGTAACAACACTTTGACTTTTTTTAGGAGTGTATGTGTAATTTCAAAAAGATAAATACGATTTTCCTAAATGATGTTGATATTTTTAGCATATGAATGTATAATTTTTAAAAGGTAAAAAAAAATTATATAAATAAATTATAGATTAGGGGTGTAGATGTAATTATTCCTAAATTTAAAAGCTCCACCTAGCTTAATCATTGCGTTTTATATATTGTAAAAATGCAAAAAGGGTAATATCGGAAGAAACATTTGTAGCTAGCATGGTGAGCTGAAACATTTTGGTTGCGGGCTAAGGCACATGAAGAATTTAGTACTACTCTTCAGCTTGTAAGCAGCTTTGACGCGCAAATTCCCCGATTCACCCTCCCCAGCCCCACGCCTTTCTCCAGCTAAATCCTACCGCCTCTAGAACGCCCCTACCCCGCGTATAAATGAAGTAGGAAATCGTCATCTCCGAAACGCCAACCTTACGGATTCCATTTCCTTCCCACTCTCCCCAGTCCCTATATATATAGACCTGTTCGTCTCCATTTCTTCTTCAAACCCTCGCATGAAAAATTCATATGCTTCAAAGTTTTGGTAGAAATCGCAGATCATGACCAACATCCCTAAATCGCTAACCGACTCCGCATTAACCCTTTTCAAACTCGCCATCTCGGCCTCAGATCCTTGGCCCTTTTCTCTCTAGTGATTGTAAACCCTAGGTTTTTCTTGATTTTGCGCCCCCTTTTCTTGAATCTGTACAGGCATACTCGTGGATTGTGCGTTTACTACGATGGGAAGCGGAGATAAGAGCGGTCACCTGAATTTCCATCTGCATATGCCGCACGTTCATTTCCACCACCACCACCACGGCGGCGGAGGAAGGCGGGAGACGAGGGGTATTCCGAAGGGATGCGTGGCGATAACGGTGGGGCAAGGGGCGGAGCAGCAGCGGTTTGTGATTCCGGTGATTTACGTGAACCACCCGCTGTTCACGCAACTGCTGAAGGAGGCGGAGGAAGAGTACGGTTTCGATCAGAAGGGTCCGATCAATATTCCGTGCCATGTGGAGGAGTTTCGTCAGGTGAGAGGTATGATTGACAAGGAAACGACGACGTCCCATCATCACCACCACCACGACCACCCTCATCACTACCCGTTCATGTGCTTCAAAGCTTAGATGTATTTTCACGGGTTGCTTCCTTGATGGTTGATTACGTTTGATGATCTAATTTTATGGTTGTTTCAGTCTTAATTTGTTTTCTTGCTAACTTAGTTGATCAAAACGAATGTATTCATCAGATATTTAGCAAATGTTTAATATCATTTTCAATTCATCAATCAACTTGCAATTCACTTTAATTAAACTAAACGTAAATAAACAATTTTAGTGTACAATTATCAAAACATCAAGTCATGCAAACTCATATGTTTACAGCTTTATCCCATCTACTTATGAATGCAATTACAACACTATCTGTAAAACTTGGCTTGGTCTTTCTGTCCTTGTTTTATTTCTTTCTTTTGGGGTGGTTGTTGGTTTATTTGTCCTTTTCATAATGATGGGAAGATTAAGTTGGGCTAATCTTATTTTGCTTTAGTGATAAGGTTTGAGTACTCATAATTGAAAGATCGTTGTATCAAGCTTGTATATATATTCCATTATAATATATCATTGATTATTTATTATTAATATAATTTTTTTTATTTGTGATCGGCTTTGTCCTGACTAGTAACGTAATGCAATTGTGTATATATATATATAAAGATTAGTAATCTTTATTATTAACACTTAAAAGTAAACTAATGGAGGACCTTCGAATTACGCTTCTACAAGGGACGGATCCCGTAAATACTACACATCTTAGATAGTTGATTAATGTGAGTTCATAATATATGTCAAAAATAAACTTTGATTTATAATACTCAAGTGGAAATATAACAAGTCAACAGCAAGAATCTTAATTGGTGTGGTCATGTATCCATTAAGGAAATGGTCGACAGTCAGATGATCTGTTGTGAAGGAGGTTTCAGGTGCGGGTCCCGATTTCAAATTTGACATCCATTTTCCTTTCTTTTTCAGATTGGTGGGACAAAGAAACCCACAAATTTTGGCTTTGCCTTTGCCTTTACACTGCTTCCAACTTCTATCTTCAGTTACACAGCTGTGTAACAGCCCCAATTTGACTTTTCAATAAATTATTTTTTCTTAGTGGATCTTTGCTTAACTTTAAGGAATAATTGCCTTCACATTCCTGATTTTTATGGTCTGTATTCCTATGGTTTTATGTAATTGTAATAATTAAGTTTAACAGTAAAAAAAATATTGATAATTTGTACAATGATGTTGATGTTGTTGACAAATATACATATAATTTTTCATAAATAGGATAATTTGTGTGAATGATATTAACATTTTTTGTTAGTGTATTTTTAACTTTAGAAAATGATAATTTGTATAAATAGACTATAGATAATAGGGTGTGGATATAATTATACCTTAACTTTATTTCAAAAAAATTACAAATTTATATATCTTATAGAATATATTTTTTGGAAAAAAGAAGATGAGTTCTTGAATTATTTTGGTAAAATAAAAGTATGATACTGATAAAATATTAATAATGATAATTTTATAATTAATATATTAGAGATGAAGAAGTTGTTCTAAAATTTTAAAAATAAGTTATGACCTACTTTCTTTTTTGTTCTTTTTGACAAATTTTGTAAGATTCAAAACTCATCTTAAAAACATCTTAAAAAAGAAAAAATTATCAAACACTTTTCAACACCTTCTTAATTACATAATATTAATTGTATAACTCTTCACAATTTCGGGTAATTATCCTTTTATAATTTAAAAAATAACATAAATAATTCAAATCAATAAATTACTACACTATTTAATATATAAAAAAAAATGGAAATGGCGGATGGGACGAGGCGTATATGAAGCAACATGGGACACATGAAGAGGTCATAATGAAGAAGGTGGAAAAATGATATGTAATTATGAATATGTGAAGAGGGGGGGGGGGGGGTGGCATGACATGCATGTCGGCCTCTAAATTCTCTTTGTTAATTTGTTCTCTCCATCTCCACGAAAGTGGGAGTCTTTTGTGCATTTCACAAACCACATTTCATTTTTAATTAGGAATGGGATTTCGCATATGTAGTAATATATAATAGCCATTGACTTTGAAGGAGTTTGTGCTAAGTAAGGAATATGGTGCTGTTTACGCGTATCATGTTTTACGTTTTGGATTTATGACAAATACGGCTTCCTTTTATTAATTTAACCCCCATTTTTTCTTTCTTTTTTCAATTTATAAATTCTGTTTTTAGAGAAAAATGACTACTAAGCTATTTCTCGAACAAAATAGAATTTGATCCATGTTTGTGCACCACTCAAGTATTCAAACCTAGAGAAGATTTTCTGACTCTATAACTATTATCGATGATCACTCACGGTTCAGTTGTATGTAATTAATGAAATACAATTTTGAAGCGTTTGATAGAAATTGTGTATCATTAATGTCAATTAGAAGTTTATGGACGTTTCCACTGCTACACTTATTGCGTCTAAAACTCTACTTTCTTTACAATTCAAAATAATTCAAGAAACCTCGATCAATAGTCAGGAAGTGTGCTACAAAGGAGGGAGAAATACTTCTATAATAAAATAAAATCATATTAAATTATTACAAAATATCGCGTTCTTTTTTAACCAAAAACCACCCTGAAACATCTTATTTATTAAAAAAAATATTATAAAATGCATTAAGTTTAGATATATGTTTTTATTTTTCACACCGTGGAAACAAAAACACACTTGAAAATCGATGCATTTGGAGAAGAATTCCATTAATGACAAATCTTAGTTTGACAAGTAAATATAATTAATGAAGCGATATGGGACGACCAAATTTAGCATTATTTGGCTTTTCAACTTCTCTGGAAAACGGACAAAGAGTAGTATAAATAAATACAACTTAAACATTTTAAGCAAATTTCCATGCAAGTGGGAATGTAAACTTTGATCAACTCATAACCACCACCACCAATTAATTAAGGAATAATTATATTGACTGATAATTACACTTTCCTCCCCTCAAATTTGATTTAATTATACGTAAATTCTCTATAATTTGAAAATTACATCTAGTACCCCTAAAGTTTGCTTTCATCTAACAAATTAGTCCTTTTATTAGTCAAAATTAACTGAATTTATTGATATTAACAAAAAAACTGAATGAAAACCTCGATTTATTTATTACTAGCTTATTGCAAGTCGAACAATTTTTTTTTCTAACTAAATTACCCTTATAATGGTGAAGATATACATCCTCAACGCATTAGAACGTGAAGAAATATAAGGATAATTTGATCATAAAAAAAATTATTTGACATCCAACAAATCAATAATAAGTCAATCGATGCTAAAATAAAGATATTTTTTAAATTTTTTTATTAATATCAGCAAATTTGATGAATTTTGACTAATGAATGGACTTATTTGTTTGACAAAACCAAACCTTAGTGGTGCTAGATATAATTTTTTCAAACTACAAGGAGTCTATGTGTAGTTACACAAAACCTCAAAAGAAAATTATCCGTTATATTTATGTTCATGATCTATAATTTATTTATACAAATTATTATTATATTTTGTATAATTACAAAAATTACTCTAGTAGTCAGAAAGTATGAGTAGTTTATGTAAGACTAAAATGCATAAAACCCCCCACATGTTTTAAAAAATTTGCTAAAAACCTCCTCCTATTTTAAAAATAGGCAAAAAAAACCCCTCTTTGTTTTCTTAAATGTAGTTGAATTGTCCCTCTCCATTAAGTTTAGTTAACGGTGTTAACTTTTCTATAAAATGATCGTTATACACTTACTTAATATATATTATTTCTTATTTTAATAACCATTGAACTTTTTTTGATTAAATAATGATCGTTAAATCTAACCAACTAATCTAAACCGTTAGATTTTCAAAAAAAAAATATTTGGATTCAAGAAATTATATAATTTTATATTATATATAAATAATTAAAAATTAAAAAAAATGATTCCTATTATTACATATAAAAAAAGAAAAATAAATAAAACCCTAACTACCCATCCCCCTACCCATCACCGCCATCCCCACCCCGACACCTACCTCCTCTCCATCGCCTCCAGCCTGCGTCAACCCATCATGCCACCCCCCGCCCCCCCCCGTCCCCCACAAATGGGGAACGATGACGTTGGAACGGCACAAGGGGGCGCGACTTTGCCTCCAAGTTGTCGTCGCCTAGATAAAAAAAATAGGGTGACGGTGTCACCGTAGTATTTTTCTAAAATTAATTTAATTATATTTATTTTAATTAATTAATAATAATTTTAGATAATTATAATAATTGTTGTACTTAAATTAATTTAAATATATAGTTTAGTTAATTAAGAATAATTTTAGATAGTTATAATAATTATTATATTTAAATAAATTTATAACTTATAATTATTGTAATTACTTAATATTTATATTCATGTACGTATTTAAATTAACATATAAAATTTAGTATATTAGTTTATAATGTAATTTTTTTTATTTTTTTTATTTTGATATTTAATATAAATATGTTAAAAATAAAAATTATATTTTTAGAAGATAGATAAATGCAAAAAAAAAAATCATTAAAGTTAAATGGAACATAGTAACTTTAGATATAATATAGGAGCATTTTAGTTAATTAAAGACAAAAAAATATCAAAATATATAAAAAATCAAGCTCAAACACACTTCAGGCGTGTGCATCTTGCGTTCCGTTAGTTTCTAATGGAAGGGGAGGGGGGTTCTTTATTGAGTTTATTACAACATAGGAGGGTTCAACTTATTTTTAAAACATAGGGGAATTTTTAGCTATTTCAGAAATATATAGAAAGGTAAAATGCATTGTAACTTTTATGTAATAATGTTACGTTTTTAAGGGGTGAATGTGTAATTTTTATTAGTTTATGTACAATATTTTAAAAACCATGAATTATTTATATAATTACACTATGGATTAGGAGGCAGAGATGTAATTATCCCATAAATTAAGGGAGGTAGATGGATAGCGTGGAACAATGAATCCGGTTTCGTTCGTGGAACGACGCCGTTGGAACAGGAGCTCGGTTCTTGGGTTGGGAGCCCACTTGCTCATACAGTCATCGTTTAGGATACGTAATTCCAGGTTTTAATAATCTCAACACCAATGCCTGGAATGGCGGAAGAGGGTCTTTAATTGCTATTTCAATTTTTTATTCGAATTAAAATTGATCCGACCAACCCAATTATACAACAAGCGTAATATTCGTGTTATACAATTTATTATTTTTTTAAATTATGTATCAATCGTACGACAAGTGTATTATACTTATCGATTCAAATTTGCTAAAGTCAATTTGAATTAAAAAAATTCCCACGTATTATTCTCTTTATCTTTTATCCCAAGCTGAAATTTCCTTAAAGGGGCATCAAGAGTCGCATGCCAAGAAGTCTACTAATTTAGGTTAATATTATTCTGGTTTTGGTTTTCTTCAACACATGTTGGTTACCAAATTTTACATCTTTCACACTATTGGAACGATTTTTATTTTTATTTTTTGAAAAAAAAATAATCAGTTAGGTTGAATTGAACTCGTTGTGACTATGGAATTAAGTATTCTACTGTATGATTTGAACAGACCAAACTTGCGTTTCAAATGCTGCGCAAATTTTGGAGTTGTTTTGTCCCTTTTGTAGTTACTTTTTTTAGGGCAAAATACACTTTGTCCTCCTGAATTATTTATTATGTAATATTTACCCTTTTAAACTAACAAATATATATTATTCTTATATTATATATATGTATATTTAGTTCGAAGAATTTCTTTTTGTTTTTAAATAATTTTTCGTTTTTAAGTTTAGATAAAATTTTGTTAATTGAAAAGGATATATTTTAATTATACCTTGTCATCGCAGTCCTACGAGTACAACAACATTAACTCAATTTTATTAAATCAAGCATTATAAATCGACTACCACTAGCCCATTATTGTTTAACCTTAAGTTCCAATATCGACATCGAATAACCCCTTCCGCTGCTTGGAAGCTTATGATTTGATGTTCGTCATTTCTTGACGAGGGTTCTTTTCACCCTTTCTGCGGTACGGCTCCACCATCAGTGAACCGGAAATATTTAGCCTTGTAAGGTGATCCTTAATGATTCTCAGGGGATTCCAGGTGTCCGATACTACCCAAGTTGTTGGCATCTCATGAGTGCAAAGAAACAACCAACAGAATTAGGTTTAAGAATAATGCTGGTATAATCCACCACCACTACTCCTTCAGAGGTACTTTTCTTACTGGGACGAGACAGGATTCCACATTCTCCATACCTCAATATCTCCAAAGCTAATGTACTATGTAAAAGAAGCAGTAGCAATGATAGCATAACAACAATTCAGGAATTTTGTGTATAATAAAATCAGGTATTCCTTGTAAATAACAGTATTTGCTTCCCTATATATTCTGATTCTCTTCCCACCTCATCTCCTCACAATGAAGTCCAACCCAAAGCCCAGATCACACCCTTGAGAACCCAAAAAAATGGTCAAATAAACAAGAAATCTTGGACAACAATCTCGAATACGTGTTGACACAATCCCAGGAGAGAAAGGAAAATGGAATATGGAAACTCAGAGACTATAACATGACTTGAAACTACGAACAATCTCCTAAGCATATATGCTTACTGTCGGTGTCTTGTGTTTGAGTTGCGGACTGTTACACCATGCAAGAACTTGGTAAATCCAAGAAAACTCAATTTTCCATCTGATGGTCTGATCCAATCCTTGAGCAGAGAGTAAGCAGTAGGACCCAAATTCAACTCCTGAAGTGAAGTTTCAGTACACGGGGTGAGCGCATGGAGGAAAAAAAAGGTCAAGTGGTTTTACGCGAGTTGGGTGTGTATATATACCTGTGCTAGTTCCTCAACGGAAGTCATACGGTTTCCTTCTTGTTCAAAGTGTTGGAATGCTGTACTTGCAATCTCCTCCCATTTGTCGAGAGCCTCGAGCTGATAAGTGCTAATTGCGGCTGCACAAAACTCTTCGAAGTCCATCTTTCTATAGGATAGAGGTTCCATCTTCAATTCAAGAATCAGAAACTCAGTCGGATGAAATAACTAAGGCAGTAACCAATGTGTTTTTAGGTTAATGCAGCAAGCAGTTGTATAACATCTAAGGTTAATTGGTAATAACCGTTGAGGTGATTGTGACAAATATGAAAAGCCTCCACATCAAAACTCAAAAGGACATGGAAAAAAAAAAAAAGAAAAACTCAAAACAGGGGCCTAGATTTAAAGGAAAATGGACAAATCTTTCAAGAAAAATTATTTTGTCTTCATGAAACAGACTAGCTGGTCCTAAAGGGTGTTACATATGTGTGGCAAGAAACACTAATGTGAATTGAATGGACATCATGAAATAGTCTTCGAAGATCACCAAATTCTCTCAAGAGAGTGAACAAACTTTGTTTCTAAGAGAAGTAATATTTTGCCGAGACAAAATAAAACTGAATTGTGATAATTATGTTATTTACTGACCAGAAAAAAAAAATGTCTCACCATATTCAAGATATCAGCAACTCTTGATTCTTTCATGGCATCTGTTGCATTTTTCATGAGAGCCTGTAAACGGACAGAGGATAATTATGATTAATATTCAAGTAGGCTGCAAAGGATAATAATGAAAAATGAAACTATGAAGGAAAATCACCCACTGTTCTGAAATTATCAAGGGAGATCCAACCATCCTTCGGTTCCAGGAGATCAAATTGTGCCCTAAGGTAAAGGAGCTCATCCTCTGTCAAAGCTTTTGAAAGTGCCTGCATATGGGGAAGCATATATGTTTTCACAACAAACACATTTTTCTCCAAATATGTAATAAAAAAACTTCAAATGTATTATATATATATATAGAGAGAGAGAGAGAGAGACACACACACACACACCACTTATGAACAAAGATAGCATATCATATTGAAACATGAATTTACAAAGAATACGTACTTTTAGGGCTGCCCTTTTCAGAGGAGTAGCTCGAATATATGACTTGATTAATCTGTAGATCATCATATCTAAAGGTATCATGCAGTTTAGGCTCCTTAACCATGGATGAGCTGCAGATAGAAACAGATATATTTCAACTTCATACCAATAAATTAACATTTTGGCCAGCAAATTGCAAATAGTGATGTCAAGAAATAATGGAAAAATGTGACTGCAAGGATATGAGAGTTTGTTTCTAAATCAAGAAATAATATGCCCAAATACCAGAGGGTGTCTATGTATTATCCATAAAGAATAATATATCAACAAACTTACTCAGTGCTTGGGCCGCAGTCATTCGTTTTCTATGGTCCCTATTTAGAAGCCTTTTCACAAAATCTTTGGCTTCTGGCGATACGGACGGCCATGGTGCATCATAGAAGTTGGGATCAGCTCGTAGCACCGAACGAAAAATTCCTGATTCTGTTCGTGCCCAAAAAGGTCTGCTTCCACACAGTAAAATGTATGTTATTACACCAATACTCCAAATATCTGCTTCACTGCTGTAAGATCTGTGAAGTACTTCAGGGGCAACATAGTAAGCACTGCCA
This sequence comes from Sesamum indicum, assembly GCF_026168435.1. Taxonomy (NCBI): domain Eukaryota; kingdom Viridiplantae; phylum Streptophyta; class Magnoliopsida; order Lamiales; family Pedaliaceae; genus Sesamum; species Sesamum indicum. The sequence continues at coordinate 13,118,787 of NC_142663.1, read as the reverse complement.
ACAATATCATTGAGACGTTGATCTGCGAAAATAAAAACCGTGGTTCAAATTTTGGTAAAGAATTCATTGTCACAACTCGCAGAAAGCACAAGCCAAAGCAATATTTGTACTATAGTTAACGACAGTCTTCGGAGAACCGTTAACGTACATATTTAGCACAAATAGCTAGAATTCGGATGTAGGAATCACAAGAAATATTCTGAGGTTATTGCATGTGGACGGTGCTCAAGAATATCAAGAAAATTCTCCAGAGAAAGTTAAGGCAAACACTATATGATATCAATAAAAGAATGTTTATGCATACAAGGAAAAGAGGGATGAAGCTAAGTGATTGGAGGAGGTAGAAATAAAATGCTGAGATGTTGAACTTATGTTCTAGACACATATTTCGATATTGATGAAACGATAATTTAATGCAATCTTTACCTGGCCTAATAAAATCAGACAGACCAAAATCTATGACCTTCATTAGAGCATCCTCATCTTGTGTGGCAAATAGGAAATTCTGCAAGCAAATATATGGAAAAATTAGATCATTTTCCAATGTATTCCAAGTCATAGACATGATTACTAGAATGCTGCTTCCGAATACCTCTGGCTTCAGGTCTCTGTGCACAACACCTTGTAGATGACAAAAGGCGACAACACTTAACATCTGCACAACTATATTCTTCGCATCCTCTTCGGTATATCTCCCACCCCTGCAACAGAGAAATAGTAAGATATTCATGCAAATTCATCAATTTTATAATGAACAAGAATAGTTGAAATGTTCAGCCCAAATTACCGCGCTAAAATCCTATCCAGCAGCTCACCTCCTTCACACAATCTGTTCAAACACATTATCGTTAATAATTTATCATAAAATTCAATACATGGTATAGAATGGAATGCAGTTCTCCCAGTCATATTTTATCAATAAAGTATCTATGGAGAATCCTATAGATACATGACGGAAAAGGTAAACCATGATAATCTTTTGGCACAAAGAAAAATTTGGAACAGGAAACATACTCCATAACTACATAGACGTTATGTGCATCTTCAAATGCATCATAAAACTTGATTAGGTTTTTATGTCCAGACAAAGCTTTCAATATCTTCACCTCCCTCCGAACATCTTCAATTGCTATTGCTGTCGTCATCTGCCAAATATAATAAGCAACTTATATTTTCATAACAAACAGTCCACCACTCCTCGACATACTAATGCACATATATCTACAAACTTATCAGCTAATAAGCTTTCTCATGATGTAGAAAAAATGGCTTAGCCTGCTGACGTCTGAACTAAAGTTCTGATCTCCTGTAATATAAAAGTATACTAACTTTCCCCAGATATACTAAATATAGGAAAATCCTTACTCTCACTGTTCAGTTTCCTTGGGAGGCTTTTAGCATAAATTTTAGTTTATGCTTCAGACTTCCAATTATGAAATAACATTAAGTAAATTTTTGCATGTTACTGAACATTGGCGCTTCAAAATATACTTAGAACTTCAAGAACTTCAATTGGAATGTCAGAAATAATATTAGGGCTCCAATACAATCACATTTCTTGAACATTCTCGCCAGAAACAAGGAGAAATAAACACAAAGAGATTTAATAACATAACGCATTTGTAGAAGCATAAGCTGAAAAGATATAATTTCTTCAGATCAAGATAGAACAATTCAGTTTTTCCTACACTAAGAAGCTTCAGCAACCACTAAGAATTCTGAATAAGAAACAATAAGTATGTTAAGATTGTGATCGGTAATAATATACCACACACCTTAGCTTTGGAAATGATCTTGACAGCCACTTGCTGATTCTTGAGCTCTCCTTTTTTAACCTTCGCCCAACAAGTATGCCCAAAATGCCCTCGCCCCACCTCCTTTCCCAGTTCATACTTCGCCGCAAAATTTTTCGAATATCCAAAGCTCTTATCTAGCGGCCGCTCGCTCCCCTCCCCGCGGCCACCCGCAGACGCTTCCTCCGGTATCGGCTTCGTAGGCTGAGCAGCTGGTTGCCTTTTAAAAAGCGCCGACATGATGGGCTTCGCCGGCGACGGAGGAGGCAACGGCCATCGGAACTTCCTCCCCGGGGTCCTCGCCGGCGATGGCGACGGCGCAATACCAGCGGGGTATGGGCTCTGCCATGGACTCGCGGTGAACGACTGAGCTGGTGTACGCGCAGCCCCATTGGTGGAGGCCGACGGCTTGTGCGATCCCGATGCGGGGGTTTGACGGCGGTGGTTGGCGGAGGCGGAAGTGGAGTTGAACTCATCCTTGTCAACGGAGACCGTTACGTTCTTGCTACAGCAATGCCCCATTCTTCACGGCCTGAATATCAAAATTTTGCACCCGATCAACGAGGACTCAGAAAAGTCCACTCATCGGACGGTCAACTGAAAAAGAATCAGATTCGCTAACTCCGGCGAGACCCCTACGACGTCGTATATCCGTTCACAGAGACCTCAATTTATCTGCTGCGACAAACCCCACCATTTCCCTTCAAAATCTGCACTCTCCACCCAAGAAAAATCAATCAGACGGTCAACCGAAAACCAAAACTCCGGCTAGATTACCTTATACTGTACTTGATTTTGCTGTAAAAATATTTCAAAACGTTAGACAAAAATAAACAGTAAACGAGATTTATACATACACATATATTTATACCATAACCCAACAATAATAATAATAAATAAATAAATAAATAATATCATACGAGTTAATTTCTTTTTTATTTCTTTTCCTCCAGAAATGATGGTGACGTCAGTATTTCGTAATTTTTTTATTTTAGATTATCATTCTAAAAGGCTATTTTTCTGATGTAACTTTTCAATTCTCTATAATCATTTCTATTTTTTATTATTTATAAAATAAAATTAAAACCAAACTTGTTATCCACAATAATTTCAAATAATTTCATATTAATTAATTTGAAATTCATCACAATATTGTTAAGAATAAACCAAACTAAGAAATAAATAATTTCAGAAATCATTCTAAATATAAAATTTTCCATTCAATATTATTCAAATTGATTGTTTTCAATTATTTTGTCTAATTACTCTGTTGATCGAAATTTCTCCTTTTTTTTTAACCTTATTTTACACCATGACAAATAAATAATAATAATAATAATATTGAGGCCTATTTTAATTTACGAAGGTGAAGCATCTTTACTGTAAGGTTATGAGTTCGAACTCTACCAATATATGAAATATTATTTTACTTTAATAATAAGTTTCGCTCTATCTTAATATTCATTTTTAATATTATATAATTATATAATATTAATAATTAGTAAATCATTATTATAATTATCGACGATTATCAGATATAAATATTTAATCTTTGTTAATTTTATTTTAAAATAATAATAATAATATATGGTTGGACAGTACAAGAATAGCTTGAAATAGTAAAGAATGAGCGGAGGGGCGTGTCGTGATTATTGAATGCATCAAAACCTAAAAATCATAGTCTATAGAGAGACGATGTAATAGAAGATTTTGTACGCACACCAACTAATTCTCTGTCCTTTTCTTCTTCTTGTTATTATTATTTAATTATTAGTCCCCAATTCAAAGTTTTCACTTTAAAAAAAAATAAAAATAAAAAAGTTGGTTCAAACGGCGAATTTTGGTGATTTCATATTTATTTAATATTAAAATTAAATTCTCATTACAAATTAAATATTAATTCGGATAAACGACCTGAGTTAAGGGGTGTTTTCAATAGCTTTTATTTTTTTGACGGAATAAATTATAGAGAAAGTTGTAATTTAAACAGTGGTAAAAGTTTGGAGTGTTTGAATTTATTTTTTTTAATTAAAGTTGGAATATTTCGAAATAAGTTGATAAATACTTATTTTTATCCGTTGCATATCCATTAAATATTTTATCTAATTTTGAATTTTTAATATTTTCATATGAATTAAATATTAAATTACCATTTTTCGTAAAGAATCAAAGATTCGTGTTTTTAGCTAATTTTAAAAACTGAATATCTTTATATTACGGAAAATTGAATTTTATCAATTACAATAAGTATTTTTCCGATTCCACATTATTAATATTTTTTAAATATTTCTATTATAGATATATTACAAATAAAACGAAAATCATAATTAAAATGACAATGGGTCAATCCAATCTCGACATTTCTAAATCGAATTTTCTTCGGTTACATCGTAGTTTACCAACATTGTTTCCAGCTTATATTTAATTTCTGACTTTTACAAAAAAGCTTGATAGCTAACCTGTTTCATACGTTCGTTTCACTCTTCACTTAACTCGTCTTTTTTTAATAAAAACGGTCATTACATATTATTACATCAATATTAAAAAATTAATAAATATATCGGTTCGAGTAATAAATTTATGGTATAATAAATTGATATTGCAATAAATTCATACGAGACAGATATCTATTATAATAAACTCACATTAAGTGAAAGAATCCATCACACGTTGGTGAAATTCGAATTCATTTATGAAAATAATAGAATAGTCTGTCCATCAATGGAGAACTATTTTTATTGCAAATAATAAAATAATTTTTAATAATATTTTGATTAATAAAAATATTAAGATATTTCTGTAAGTGTCAAACTATTCAAACTAGATTCAATTAAAACTCGATTAAATCACCCATACTTAGTTTTGAATTTCGATAATGATTTAAAGGGTGAATTACATTTATACCCTCTGACGTGATGTTCAAATACACAAATATTTCAGTACCTTTTTGTAAAATTACAAGTACGCCTATTCAAACACAAAAGATTAGATAAAATTTGTCAACGGTAGAGAAATGTAGTAAAATCATTAAAAGGATGACTCTTCTTGGTACTAAAGCGGTAAAGTACCAATAATGTAATCATTTTGATTTTTTCAATTTAGTGTGCACTAATCATGACTTTATTTATTTTTTTATTTTAATTATTATTAGAAAGTCAATATGCATGGGCCTCCAACCCCCACCCCTCCCAATATGTTACGGCGTAAATTACAATGACCTGATCGTAAATTTAATATAATTATGAATATTCTATTATTGTTTGAAAAATTAATAATATTTTTATGATGTTTGATAAAATTATGTAATCCATGAATAGAAGCATGAATTTGTCAACTTTATCCTTGTTGTATTTAACATTTAAAAAAAAAAAGTCGGACAAGATGGATGAAAAAGAGTATAAAAGAAATTGTTCCATTGGTCCAACAAAACATAAAAAAGTAAGTTGAATTAAATTTATAATTCACAAGGGTATTTTGGGCTAGTTGTTAGACAGTTGTCAAAATTATGCGTCATTGGTAATTTTTCAAACAACGAGAAAGTATTCGTAGTTATGTCAAATTTCAAGGGAAATTGTTGTCATTTACCCCATATATATTATAACTATTGACTCCACGATAAGAAACAATATTTGCAGTAAAAGAATATTAGTAACAGTTTCGTTTGATTTTATTGCATTGTTATTCTACACGTGTCACTAATTATTTTATAATAATTTTAGATGATCTTATTATTAATGATTGATAGCGACGAGTTATACGCAATATTTACCACAGTAAAAAACTGCCATTTACATAATGCTTGACAATAATATTAACTCCATCACTTTAATAATTTTATAGTGTGATATTGATAATTAGAAAGAATAATCATAAAAACATATGCAAAAAATTAAAATAAAGTTTTTGACAATTTAATTCAATCTATATTAGGTAATGTAATAAAACTTTGTAACTATCCAATTTTGATGCTTTAGCCTTAAAATCTTATTTCCACTAATTATGGCAAATTCCTCACAAATTTGGAGATAATCAAATTTCTTGGCAACATTTTAACTACCATATTGATAGCGCTAAAATTATGCCAACTATTTAGGGTAATGAAAGTGAAAGTTTTTTTTTACCCCAATGAAGCCTTATTGAGTTGTGGGTGGAGGTGTCACAACTACCAACTTGTGAGTTCGGATAGTGCGAATGTAGTTGTATTATGTAATTTGTAGAATAATGTTTTGTCTCTTTATTTACTTTGATATGTTGGTTGATTTTAGAAATTTCAATTTATAGAATTTGCATTTGGATTTGAATGTATTAAATGATGTAGTAATGAATTTTATTTTATTTTTTAAAAAAAAGTGAAAGTTTTTTGTCTTTTTAGTAAATAATCATTACATAATTTAATATATTCGAATTCAAATTTTTTTTCTTTGTGTATTGGTACTGCAGTTTTAGATTGGGCAGCATAGGGACTTATATAATGCGTTCAAACACGATAAGAAAAAAACAAATTATTGTAAAATTAAACATATACCCACATTCATGTACTCGGACTCACGACCTTTTGATTGTGAAGGCTCAGCCTTAATGCTTTCGAAAATAAAATGTTGACAAAAGGACGATCAAGTGGCCCAATGATGACACCGTGCTCATTTGCAAAATAAATCATGAATTCGAGTGTCGGAATGAACCAGTTTCGATCATTCTGCACCCCAACTCTTCATTATATTTGAAGATGATCATAAAAAGAAAATTAAATCAAATGTCAAAGAAAATTTAAATTTAAATTAAAGGAAAGAGTGAAATGGTGAGAGATAAGTTTTTAAGGTGGAAAATGAAAAGATGGAGATCATTTAATGGGGCGGATGCGAGGCCGCGTGCATTGTGCCAATTCAACTACCCAGTTCAAACACATTTATTCCAGCACTTATTATATCCCTACCAGACTCAACTCAAGTAGCTGAACAGGAACTCATTTGTGTACAAGATTGGTAAGCTGCCAAACATGCCCTTCCCCTGCAAGTCTGCAACATCAACATTCAACAACATCAATTGCCATACAAATCCCTACTCCAATATTATTTAAAGGTAGGCTACCTGCACACTCGATACATGTATATATATAATATACAAATTTATCGACCAAGTATGTTGAAAAATGCATCCCCGTCACTATTTTTTCTGTCATTACAAAAGTATAGGAAAAGGGGACTAGGTATGTGCAAAAATTTATTGGGATAATTACATTGTCCTTCTATAAAGTTTGTTGTGATTACACGTAAACCCTATATAGTTTGAAAAATTAGATTTAATACTCTTATTGTTCGTTTTTGTTTAACAAATAGATCTCCAATTGGTCAAAATCACTGAATTTGCTGATGCTCTCAAAAAATTAGAATGAAAATTTATATTTACCCCGACTGACGTATCATTGATTTATTACAGGTCAAATAAATTATTTTTTCTAACATATATCTTCACATACTGATGTATATGAAGAGGTATATCTCCACTCTTATAGGATAATTTGCTCAAAAAATATAAGGAAAAAATATTAGATATATGCAAAATTTACTTGTATGATCTGTTGGTCTCGAAATATTTACGACATCTATGAAAAGGGACCCACAATAGATCATATTTAATCTAATATGGAGATTTACTAGGTCATACACGCTAGGAAAATGGCAGGAAAAAAAAAAGCAATTTAAAAATAAATAATTAAGAAGTTAGGGTTATGAGAATTAATGCTCCCCAACAGACTCTTTAGCCTTTATATCACCTAGAAAAAGTGTATTATTGTTGTACACTCACGAAAACTAACTCATAAAATTTGTGTAATTATATTGCATTAAATCAAGTTTATCAACCAAATTAAATGTGGAGTTTTTTTTTTTTTTTTGGTGAATTGTAAGTTTTTTCATTCATTTAGTAATATTTACAGAGTACTCCAGGCATACCCGGAAAGATACAAAAGGACCCACACTAAAATTTAAAGAGCAATTAAACTGTGTGGGAAATGTATCAAGATGAGCCTATATACTGTGATCTTCACGGAAATAATAAGACCCTCGGAACTGGGTTTTGCACCCTAAAAAATGAATTCATTACGATGCCTCCAAAGGGTGTAGACCGTGCATGATAAAGCTAGGTGTCTCGCTTTGTTATGAACGAAGAAGCCAGTTTTCTCCTTCTTGAGTCATTTCACCGCACTGTGCAGGGTGGACATACGTCGGTTAATCCCAAGCCATACTCGGATATGTGACCAAACGTAGTTGCTGAACGGGCACTCAAAGAAAAGGTGTTTGGCCGATTCCTTGGTGTTGATGCAAAGTGAACACAAATCCTCCTCATGGAGGAACCCGAGTCTGTCCCTTGTAGCTAATATGTTGCGCAAGCCAAGCCACATAATAAACGAGTACTTCGGTGGGATGAAAGCCTTCCAAATAGATGTTTTCTAAGGCTGTCTTGTAAGTTTCGGTCTGAAGTACTCATATACTTTCGACGTTTGGAGGCCTTTAGTGGTAGCCCATCCCGTTATATGTTCAATTGCTACCGCCGGTGTCCCAAAAGCAGTGACTATCTTATTGCGGATATCAGCAAGCCGTTGAAAGAGTATAGAATCTCCTTTCTTCGGTTGCCAGTCCCAAATGTGGAGTTCTTTCGTCATGCCATAACATGGTTCCTTTTTGGAGAAACCTACCAAATTTTTTTTTTCTAAAAAATAAAATCTATTAATTAAAAATAAAAATTTGGACGAAAATACAGGAGAGTCGGCATTTATTGCAGAAGAGGACAAGTAAATTTCAACTGAATCATTTTTAATTGAGTAATTCATGCTATTTGATATTTATATTCATCCTAAGATTAAATTTTAATTATGTTTAGTAAAATAGGTCATAATATGGGTGAGTATATTGTATTATTTAGTAATTATGCAAATATTATGTCCAAAATATATCTGGAAACAACATAGAATGCCAGTCGTGTTTGCAAACAAAAATTCTTATTAATGAATTAAATATGGATTATAATTATTATTTACTATTTTTTTATCTATTTATTTATTTATAGTAGATGAAATTAATAGGGATAAAATCTAAAAAGGGAGGAAGGTGGTGTAATTAATCCTAACTTTTATTTTCATATTTCGCAATTGGGCCTTTGACCGAACCCAGTGTGGAGAATGTCTCAGGCAGGCCTACCAATACATATCTAAATATACAGAAGCATTTTTTTGGCACAATATAGTTTTAGGCCTAGTTCAAAGGGTAGGCCAATTAGGCCCATAAGTTTGGCCCAGTTAAGGCCTAATGGGCCCATAGTATGATTTTAATGTACTGTGCAGTCCAAGACCAATCGTTTATTATAGGCCCAACTGACGTTCTCATCTGAGCGCATGAAAAATATCTTAATCCAGCCAGTTGCCAGCAGTATGGTAGCCTGTGACATTCTCCATTCTGCTAAAGCTATTCCTGTACTCTAAAGCCGTCGATATTTTCAATCCATGTATTGAAGCTTTCTAACGACGTTTGTGATGCCTTAAGTCGCGGTGTGGTTCTATACACCAACATATGCAATAATTGCCCTACTATTTGCCGACTATAAATGGCGGGAGCATCAGTTTGTCCAAATTTTATTCCCCAAACCCAATCATCTCTCTCTCTCTCCCCTGTCGTCAACGAGTTTTACTATTTTCAGTTCAAGTCCCTCTAAAACCCTTAATTCGCAAAACCACCGCAAAAATCCCAATCTCCGAAACGCCACTGCCGAAAGGTGTACAGGAATTTCATCACTCGATTCCAGCTCTACGTTGACCCTATTTCTCTCTCTGGATTTTCTCCTCTCGATTTTTGGTTGCTGTGGTTCCTTTTTCGTTTTCCGTTAGGGTTTTGATGACTTAGGATTATTTCGCGGGGAGGTGTTTGTTGCTTTGCGTCAATGGATGCCCCGCCTGCTGCTCCCGCACTCGCGCGAAATGGCGGGTTTTCGATGCCGTCGATGTCGCCATCTTCCTCCCAGCCTTCTCGCAAGGAGTGGCGAGTCGTCTCTGAGCAATCTGTTCGAAACTCCGGTAACGAGGTGAACATTCTACTTGCATTTCCTTTTATTTTTTAAATTAAGATTTCTTACTGTTAATTTGTTTGTTTGTTGTTTTTTTTTTTAAAATAAGAATGACATTTAAAGAGGTTGCCCCTACTAAATCTACTTGCATTGGCACTATGCCGATTTAAAATTTTCCGATTCTTAATTGTTTGTTGAGAAAGTAGTATTTCATGCAGAGATTTTCTGGTTAGGATTTTTGTGATTTTTCTATACATTTTTGGTTTTGATATGCTTATACGCAGGAGTTGGAGCGGTCAAGACTAGGTCAATCTGATGAGAGATTGATATACGAAGTAAAAACTGTGTTTTGAATTCTGGCGTTTTTATTGTTATTCTTTTAAGAGTTGTTTTAGCGCTTTGCAAAAGCCAGTAAAATTGAAGGTGATTTGCTATGTGTTATTTTAAGGTACAGCATGGGCGAGAGCCAGTGGATGTGGATTTTTGCTCAATAACTATTGATGGAGGTTTGGACAATGATATTTTGCAGCAGAGACTTCATGCAGTGGCGAAACAAAGGGAGGAGTTGCAGCACATGGAGATTGAGCTTCGTGCACAGGTCATTGCAAGATCCGAAATTGTGGGAATGCAGAATACCTTTGATACTCAGTTAAAAGAGCAAGCAAATGCCAATATTAAACTTCAGGTTTTGCACTTTCATTGGGTGAATATTTGTTGCTTTTTTAAATATGGACACATGGGCAGTAGTTAGGTACATGACTGTGTACCAGTCATGTTGTTTTGTTGCTAAAATCTTAGGACTATATTTTAGGAGCAACTGCATGAAAAGGGACAGAAGATACATGAGCTGGAGAGAAAGTTGGAAGAAACGGAAAGAGAGTTGCATGCGATTAGATTGGATAATGAAGCGGTTAGCTTGAGAATCCATTCTCCTTTAGTTGTATTTTCACCCTCTGATGCCTAACGATTGTTTTTTTGATTTAAACCTTTTCATCTGTTTTAGCAGGCTTGGGCCAAAGAGGATCTTTTAAGAGAACAAAGCAAAGAGCTCCAGAGCTACAGGTTCTTTCCGTTTCAGTTGTTTTTCAATGCTTTCTACTAAAAACTTGTATTTTGTGATATAAATGAGATTAAAATGTATTTGATTCGCGGTACATTTATCAATCTATTCAAAAGTCATGGTTTATGTTCTCTCTATGTTTATGCATTTACTGTCCAGTGATTGCTTGAAAGTCTGATGAGCTTTCAGTAATTCGCAGCTGCTGGTTTGTTGTATCAATGATAAAGATTCTATTTATGCCTCTCTGCACTGTGGTCTAAGGTTTTTGAAGGTGTGTGATTATAATGCTGGGCTTGCTTTATTTTGCAGGAGGGAGAGAGACAACTCTGAAGCTGAAAGAGTGCAACATATCAAACAAATTCATGATCTTCAGGAACATATTCAAGAGAAAGACCGCCAGTTCATGGAGTTGCAGGAACAGGTCTGTCAGCATGGTCAAATTATTCTTATGATCTTATGCAAATGATTGATTCTCCAAATTTATGAGGCACCTATACACAAATTTCATTTATTTGTCCTTTTCTAGGTCTAGCTAGTAAGTGTTTAATAAGAGAGATGTTCATCACATTCATGCAGATCATCTGGGCTTATTTGCTTTACAAGCATTTATTGGTCTTAGTGCTGGATTGTGTTCGTGCTTTAGTGTTTTCATGAAATTTACTTGTCATAATGTTTTGTGGACAAAGGCATGTTACAATGCCCTACATGATGTATATCTGCATGATGGTTGGCTATCTTATTCAGCACAGGATTGCTCAAGAAACCATTCTTTATAAAGATGAGCAATTACGTGAGGCACAAACCTGGATAACTCGTGCCCAGGAAATGGATGCTTTGCAGTCAACTACTAACCACACTTTACAAGCTGAACTGCGAGAACGCACAGAACATTATAATCAACTCTGGCTTGGTTGTCAAAGACAGGTGGTTAAGCTATAGTTTTTTTCTATATAAGATCTAAATACGAGGTTGCTAGTTGTCTTTGTTCTCAATAGACACTAACTTAATATATATAATATATATATATATATATATCATTCAGTTTGGGGAGATGGAGAGGCTTCATTTGCATATACAACAACTCCAGCTTGAATTGGCCAGTTTAAGGGAAAAGAGTGGGAGTAATTTAGATGGTTCACATTCCTCGCAAACAAATTTGAAAGATGCTTCTGAACTTGGGCAGAGCAGTGACACCCAGCTGGAGGTGAATGGTAATGGTTCTCCTGGTGACAACACCGGTGGTCTACAAAATGGAAATTCTGAGATTGCATCTGGAGGAATCCCATCAACACAGGTAGAATATGCTCTATTTTCTTCTTGTTGGTTACTTGTGGTGCCTGCATGCACGCCATACTAAAAGATTTTGTCAAATGTTTAGCAGTGAGCTAAGGGATCAACTACTATTAGTATTTTCAGATCTTATATTGTTGTTTGCTTCTGTTTTCATGTTTGTTCCTTTTATCTGCTTTCTCTTTCTATCAATGTGTGTGTAAATTAGCCTGATTTGAACTTCTACATGTCAATTTTCGATGATGCCTTATCTGTGTCTCAGTTATTTATGCACGTATTGTTGTAGAACTGATGTCAGAACCGTAACTCAGTCTCTGCTGTTTTCTTGCTTTCTTGGTGTTGGTAACAGATTTTATATATTAAAAACCATAGCATTCATAATAGGATGAACGTTTTCCACTATATGAAATATGATTCCACCATGCAGAAGATACATCTTATGAAGTTTTCTACTGAAGTCTTCTTTGTCATTTTTGCTGAAAAATTACCTTTTTCCTTCGACTAGGCCGACCATGTGCATGGTGTTGCATTTGCTCCATCCCTGCTTGGTATGCCAACTTACATCCCACCTGGACAGGTGGCTGCTTTGCATCCATTTGTAATGCATCAACAAGGTCTACCACACCCATCGCACGTCATGCAGTCTCATCTTCACTCTGTACCTGCAATGTCCTCCATCCAAAACTGGCATAACCAAAATGTAAGTAATGTATTTTTGTCTCTTGCTATCCCTCAGTTTTCACAAATTGCAACAATTTGTTGATTGCAAGTTTTCTTGCTTTACCATAATCAAGGCTCAACCAGATGGCCAACATGTGCCTACCCATGACCAGTATCCTCAGGAAACCGAACAAAACTTATCTAGAACAGATTCCCGTTATGACTCTGGAACTTCAGGGAATGGGAAAATTGATCTTGCAAACTATGTGGATAGCAATATCAGTCGAGGGTTAGATACTGATTCTGTGGTTGCATCAGCAAATGAAGAGGTAAAGGTTTGTAGCTCAAAAAAGCTAATTCCCATATACCTTGCCTTCTGTCTTCTGATTCTTATTTTCTTATCTTTAGCTTTCTTTGATCTGATTAACATTTTACAGGTTCTTGATTCTATTGATAAACCCTATGACAATACCCAATCCCCAAAGAGCTTGCAGCAAATTTCTTCCCAGTTTCATGATGCTCTCCGACTGGATCTTCCTGCACACAGCAATGGCACTAAGGTTTGCTTCTCACATTAACTTGGCGTGATCTTCTTTTATGTTTCTGCAATGTAGTTTATGACCTGGGTGCGAGTTATGCTACTTCTTGTCGCATTAGATTCATGCTCGTCTTGCATTGATACTGCCACAGGAGATGCAGGGCAACCCAGTTAGTGAAATTGGAATAAAACACAAAAGTATGATGATGGAACATCCCAACCTTGCTGTCAATGCTTCCTCCTCTGCAGCAATGGCTAATGCTAAAAGTTTCAGTGAAACAACCACAGATACTGCCTCTGCCTCCAGTGCTGATCTGGCTGATGGCTTTGTTTCCACTGCACAGAAAAATAATATAGCAGCAAAGCCTGGGGATAGCCATCTACTTGATGAAAGAGCATTACTGGCTTCTATAGCTCGCACAATTGGGTCGGGTGGTAGAATTAGGATTAGCTCAACGGTAAGTTAATTGGTTGTAATATGTTTGACATGAAATAATCTAGTAATTGTACCTGATCATTGTCACATCTCTGTCAATAGCTTCCTAATAGACTTGCAAAGATGCTGGCCCCTCTTCACTGGCATGATTACAAGAAGAAGTATGGAAAGCTTGATGATTTTGTCGCCAGTCATCCTGAAGTATGCTCCTTTTCTTTCTGTTGATTTTCTTACAGAGTTTGATATTTTTGTTAAGTTTCTTTCATTTTGGTTGCTGTAGTTGTTTATTATCGAGGGCGACTACATTCAGCTCCGTGAAGGGGCACAAGAAATCATAGCTGCCACAGCAGCTGTTGCTAAAGTTGCAGCTGCTGCTGCCGCAACTCCAACTTCATACCCGTCATTGCTGCCTTCTGTAGCACTGACTCCCATGGCTCAGTCCCACCGACTGAAAAAGACCTCATCTCTTGAATCCTCGTCTGTGAATGCTGATAAGACCAGTTTTACTGAGTTTGCAGGCCCTACTCCTCTGAATGTTGTTGACCATCCTTCTCAGTACGCACCAGTCCAGAGCCCTAACATGAATGGTGGTTTCTTTCATGTTGCTGGAGGGACATCAAACGTTAAAATTCTGAGTAAAGCTAAAGACCACTTGGAAATGAATGGCTCTGAGACCAGACTTGGGCGGTCTTCTCGGTTGCCTGTTGGAAACGGAACAAACTCTGAGAAAACTGATTTTCCTCAAAGCAAGGGTGCATCTCATGGAAGGCCAGGTGTGGGTTCAGTTGGGAAACAACACAACAGGTATTCATTGAATATTGCGCAACTATCTGTTATTCTTCCGGCTTCTTTATAGAAGCTTATGAATTACATTTTTCCAGGGCAATTGGGGCTGCGTCAAGTATGAGAAGATAGTAAGTTCAATTTCACTTTGGAATATTTTCATTTGTTCGTATAACTAATTATTTATGCCTGCTATAAGATGTGGCTCCTGCTTGACACAGAACATAGATATATGATATCTTTATCTTCTTTTAGATATAGCACCATTATACATGACAAAGGGGAAAGCAATTTATCAACGATATCTATGTCATAAAATATTGAAGTAAAGAGGTGAGGTTTTACCTATTGCTGGTAGCGGGTTCAACATTCTTCATTTCAGTACTGAAGGATTGACAGGCTTTATTAAAAACAAAAAATTTAAACGAATTGGTATAAAAGTGGCTATCAAGGTGTACGGCCCAGCCAGCGGGCTTTTTGGAACATCCAATATTACATGCACATATTGCATGCAGTTTGTGTTGATTGATTAGAGAGTGGGGCAATAAATCACATAATTCTTTATTATTGATGCTGCATCCTCTTCCTCTACTTCCACTGAATATATGATTGGCAAACTGGTTTCTGTATGAATCAAGAGAATCTATGGCTGATCTCATTTTAGCTAAAATTTATAATGTTCTGACTTAGATGTTTGGAATTGCCATTTTAGATCATTCTTTTAATTTTTGCAGGATCTGTTTTGGATCTTGCAGGCAGTGCCGACACTCAATTATTGGCATCAAGCCGAGCAAAGAACCGAAGATTGTGACTGGAAGGAGGCAGTAATATCTCAAGTTATATTCTCCAGCTATATGTTTACTATGTGCAAATTGATTCAAAATACTGGGTGGTTTTACTACATTATATTCTCTTAAATTGGAAAACATGAATTTATTTAATCCTTTCGGTTGTTGCATTTAATTGCCTGCTGTACTGTTTTGGTGCAACGTTCAGCATTTGCTCTAAATTATTGGTAAACTGATGCTAAATTTTTGTGACGACTGAACCGACCGACAGACCGACTGGTGAATTTTCATTTACCCGTGGGCCTGTTGTGTTGATGCATCTGATGTGGTAACCTGCTTTTGGTATTTGGCTAAATAGACATCCATCGCTGTACAAAAGAATCATGCAATGTGTACAAAGATCTCATTCCATTGAGATTGGATCATAGTGCACTTTTGATAAAGGAAAGTAAAAGATTGTTGGCGCAGAGTTTACCGTTCAGTGCTTCTAATAATCGTGTTTTAATAGATTCAAACTTATATGACAATGCTTGTGCGAACTCCAACATACGCAATATTGCTATTTGAGTGAAGTTCTTTGTGGATCTCTCACACCGAGTGAGAATTCCACACTGCGCGCCTGTTCCAGTGCGAGAAACGCATGAACAATTGCCACATAAAAACATATTGGTGAACGATTTCAGCTTACAGAAACACTCCAGATATCAATCAAAGAGGAACTTTTCGGGTCCCCAGGGTAGATCAAACGCTTGATTAAAGGGTACAGCTTTCAAGGGCAGATACCTTTAAGAGCTCCGAAGTCATTCTTAACTTTTATTTTTAGGAGGACTACTTTGGGAATGTATGCGGCAATCAGTAAAGGTAGAGAGAAAGCTGCCCTGTCATAGGGGAGTAAAGGCTACAAGACAGCGGCTATCTCTTTATGTGAGTCTATAGGAAAAGAAAATCCTGTGTTTAAGGGGGAACAGCTGTGGCCTAATGAGGCACCCAGAAATGGGCAGGCACGAAGATTAAACACAGCTTCAAAGATTGATATAGCACAAGGAGGCTAAACGCATGAGAAACACAATACTGCACACAACAATTAAGCCTCAATTACATCCAAAACGGGTAAAAGAAGTTCTCTTCATTTTTCTGCTTCACATGTTTCAGAAAATGATGTATACCATCACCATCATCAGAAAAAGTCCTTCCTGAGAATTGCATCTGCGGGGTCAAATTTGAAAACTACCACAAGGCCCATCGACGAGAAAAAGTAAGAGAGTTAGCCCGACTATCATTCTCTGCCCTCCATAGACCCCAAAGCAGAGTTTCCTCGGCCATCACCAGAACTAGCCTCCAGTGCACCTGGCTGGCTTCCTCTCAAGTCCCTCAGATTGCCTGAATTGCCAATTCCAGGTTGCATAGCGAAATGCCAACTGTTGTTAGGACCCCCGCCAAGACTAAAGTGGCCTTGCAGTTGTTGCTGGTGATGAAGCTGGTGTAGTTGATTCTGCTGATCCTGAGGCCGGAGAGCATTCAGCTGGAAAGGGAGCTTGGGGGGCCCACTCGGTTGCTGGTGCACTGCTGGAGCCTGGGTCTGAACCATGGGGGAACTGCCTTGTGGAGTAACCGAGCTAGTAGGACCCTTCAGGTAATCTTGATCGTTAGCAAGAGGCAATAGTACCCACACAAAGGTATTGGAAGATATAATTCAAATACCTGTGAAGGTGCTGCAGATCCCTGAGGCTGGGCATCAGCAATTGCGGCTAAATACATCAAATTCTTCTGAAGGATGGCTTGATACCTGAAATGTTTTAAGATGCCAATTATTGACTTTCATTGCATACAGCACTGGATGATTCTATTTCACATTAGATTATTCTAAGAAAATGAAGAAGTCCATATTGGAAAAAGAAAAACAGTTGGACAGTGAACAATGCTCCAATGATAATTCAACGAAGAGAACTATAGAGGACGAGAGAGAGGCTTCAGGAATGATGAAGGGTGAGCCAGAGCAAAATACGAAAAGGAACATGCTGGTGCTGAGAGAGAAAACTTCAGCCACCATATGCACATATCAATCTTAGTCACTGGATGTGCATTCACAAACACTAACACATACTCAAATATGAACACAAAACCCATCTAATATAAACCCCTGAACTCTAATAATAGCCCTTACAATGCACAATCAATTTCTCTACTCCCAAAATCCTCCTCTGGTCGGTATTTATATCTATGCTTTGTTGGTAATAAAGTTCTGCATACTTCCATGGCCAAGATTTTGAACATTCCCAGTGTCCATTAACAACATGTCTAAACAAAACAATAATACAGTATTCTGATAACTGGCTTCATATAAGAACTAAGTTAATCTCCAAGCTTAATGTGCTTCACTGCAAGGAAACTTAACAATTAATTAAATTTGATAAATAATTGATACATAGTGAAAATGGCATCTTTTAGTCTTGCTTATAGTCTTAGCAGTCATCAATATTACAAAAATCTATGTTAATTTGAAGTGCACATGTAATTCCATCCTTACTACGGCAACAACATATCATGTTGCTGTGCAGATAAGAAACTTGTGCAAACCTTTAACATTAGTCTTTCCCCTAGTCACTAACTTAAAAACTTCTTGTTCTTGAGAGTTTCACAATGGCGTCTACCCAAAGCATTAAATGGATCAAGAAAATCATAGAAAATGAATAATATTAATGAATTTAGCCCATAAATTTGGGACTTGCAGTACACAGTTCCCCCGCACCCCACCCACCGCAGCAATCACGAATATGCCGATTCTATAGGATTACTCACCATATAAATGATCTCAACTTATTCAAAATTTTCAGTGCATCAAACCCTTAAACGAACTGCAAAATGTGGGTTAGTCCTCTGATCTTTGATCTCAGGTTATTCATAAAATAGCTTGCCAGTTGCCACAACTTCACTAGGCATCGTTCAAAGTATATTACTCTTAGAGAAATGACAAGTCATAGCAACACTACAACAGCACATATTCCAACCAAAGGAGTGACAAAGTAAGACTAGTCTTGTATAACAAGATCATTCTCAAAATAAAACAAAATTTTAACTTACTGTGCACATTCTGCAACTTTCCCCATGTTTTGACCTTCTAGTATTGCCATGATCAAATTTTTATTCTCATCCAAATACTGCATGAAACAGCCAGTAATCAAATCAAGGAAAAGCAATTTTACTTTCCCATATAGCTCAACTTCACACAGAAACACACTCATACACTGCCCAAATAACCAGGCACCACAGTGATACTGTCCCAAATTTGAAAGTAAACTATGCACATCCAAAAGAACAAAGCAAAATTACAGAAATCACAGCAACAAATTCAGGTACATTTGAATCTAAGATAACTTAAAGCTGTTTACTACTGCCTGAAGGAGTTCTCTTGGTTTCATTTTCAAAGTAAAACATTAAGAAAATGCTCATATAAACACGACTAAATGAGATCTTGGCTAAATTATGTCTGTTCAGATCTTTTTTCATGATATTCATCTGCATTCTGAATATGTTTAAAACTGATAATTTATTTTGGTGTAAATGCAGCGAAAAGGAATTGTAAATTGACTGTTCTCTGCAAATTATAATTCCAAATGATACATGATATTCTAAATCTTCGAAAAAACAAACAAAGAAACAAGGTGAGAGTTCAAATGAGTGAATGAACTACATGTGCAAGTAAATCAGAAATACACCATAAATTCACATAAATCATGCTCTTCCTTAAAAAAAAAACAATAAAAATACAGAATGAAAAATAATTTACAATCCACCACAAATGCGTAAACCATCCTTCAAAACACAAGCAATCCTTTTTTACGATGAGTTATCAATGGACACACATAAACACATAAAAACCACAGCGTAAATAATTTCATTTACGCCGCCACCAAACAAGTAAAACGTTGTACATACAGGACAGAGGGTTGTACCTTCTGAATCTGCTCGGTGGAGACGAGATTGAGAGGCGTCGAAGGAGCAGAAGTCAACGTCTGAGGCGCCTGCTGCTGCATTTTGTTCATTCCTTCTTCTTCTTTTCAACTTCTTCCCTGAGCAAATCCTTAAAACCCCTCAATCACATAAACCCTAAGCTCGGAATTTCGATGAAAATGAAATCAAATGATTCGTATCGTGTGAGGAAATAATAGGCTGTCCAATTTATACCAATGGGAAATAGTTGGAAAAATTTTTAGACAAAAATGAAAAATTGCTTCTCTACACGCGGCTGTTTTTGGTTTTGTTTTAAAATTACATCCCCACACCCAAAAACTTAATATAATTATAAAATACACCCCTATTAAATCTTAAATTACAATCACTCATCGTGAGCTTTATAAAACATTACAATGTACGCCAGAAACACGTACAATAACAAAAATACCTTTGCTTTTATAAAAGTACTCACATTTCCAATAGCGAACCGGGCGAAATGTAATTTTTTATTTTATAGGGATGTATCTATAATTATATTAAATTTCATAGGATGTATATGTAATTTAAGATTTGTTTTCTGTGTTTATCCATTTTCTTTTTGTTGTTGTTGTTGTCAAAGTTAGGAGAAAAATTTATATCAAGCAAAACACGATTTTCATGGGAAAAATAAAAAATTATAAAAATATATTTATTCTTCCTTTTTCTCCCTTTTTGGGATAGGGTATTCAATTTTATTTTATGGGATGAAATAGCTATTAAATTTTCAAATAATTATACTAGGATATTACTATTATCATTTTACTTTGTATTTAGTGGATTTTCATGTATAAATCAAATTTAAGAGTATTAAATAGTATAAATTAATCAAGGATAACTTATAACGATCTTCCCTAAAGTTTGACATAATTACGAATACTTCCTTGTTGTTGAAAAATCACTATAGCCCTCCGATTTAACGGCCGTCTAACAGTTAGTCAAATTCGTTAGGTTTTCATTCAATTTTTATGGTAAACTGACCAAAATACTCTTGTGGATTAAAAAGTATAGTTTTATTTATTTTAGTGAAAAAAAAATTTGGTCCATTAACTTTGTCCGTGATTAATTTTAGTACACTAACTTTCGTTGTTATCACATTTTGACCAATAATTTATAAAAATGGGTCAACTAAGCACGGTGGCGAACGAAAAATGGATTTTTTATCGGAAAATAGCATGTGAACGGCACATGCTCTTTAATTTGAGGATTTTTAGTTCCATGTGGCACTATAGTGTTACATGGCACTTGAGGTGGCAATTTTTAGAGGGAAAAATGTTAGCTTTTCCCTCCCAAAGCCAATTACCAACTAATAAAAAGGGAAAAATAATCTCCATTGAGGGATGGGCTTCTCATCATCACCATTTTAGTAGCAAAAATTTTAGATTTCACACAATAATAGAGTGAATCGTAAAAGAGGGGAGAGAAATTAGGGCTCAAGAATTTGGGGAGTTCTGCTTCTGTTCGTTCTGCTTTTGAAGAATTTGACAAGATGTACATGTCATTGTCTACATAGAAATACACGTGACTATACTAACTGCTTTTTCACTATGGCCTTGCCAAGTCAGCAATTTTCGGTGGAAATATTTAAATTAGCCATAAAATTGGCAATAAAAAATCCTAGTTTGTATTTAGTTCACCCATTTCTGTAAATTATTGGTCAAAATGTTATAACAACGAAAGTTAGTGTACTAAAATTAACCACGGACAAAATTAATGGACCAAAAAAATTTTTTTCCTTTATTTTATTATTTTTTTACGGAGTAAGTGGATAATTTTTTATAATTTAAAAAGAAAACATCCACTCCGTTTGATTTTTTTCTAAATTTTTAATTTTTTAAAAAAATAAAAAAAATACTGTAAGGCAAAAGTTGACAATTTCATACCTCTATCCAAGGTTACATAATTTCATCAAATTGATCCCGTTATCAATTTTCTGTTAATTTTTAATGAAAAGTTGAAAATTGCCGTTAGTTTGTCAACTAACTCATGTTTTTGGCCTTGTTGCACATAGGTTGATGAATTGAAGATAAATCTACCGCCAAATTGAGTCCCCTCTCTCCTTTTTTTGTACTTTCTTTATTTTTAAATCTTTTATGATAATTTGTAATGTGAGAAAATATGAACATTTCAACTTGTTTTCTTATAATAAAATATTGTGATGTTGTGCCTGAAATAATACAGAAAATATAGATTGGCGCAAAAAAAAAAGAGTATCTATGTTTCCAATATTATCGACAAAATACAGTAAAATATACACAAAGCAACATGAAAAATGTAATAAAATGTAAAGCCTGTTGTTATGTGTATTGAGCATTTTGCTCTATTTTGTCGATAATATTAAAAATTATAGATACTCTTTTTTTGCACCAATCTATATTTTTTACACTTTTATTTTAGGCACAACATCACAATATTTTATACAAAAAAAAATATTAAACTATTCCTATTTTCTTACATTAGAATTTGTTATAAAAAACACAATAATAAAGAAATTATAAAAAAGCGAGAGACGGGTCTCATTTTGGTGGTAGATTTTCCTCTTTTTCATCACCCCACGTACAACAAAGTCAAAAAATTGAGTTAGTTGACATACTAACGACAATTTGCAACTTTCTGTTAAAATTTAATTAAAAGTTGCTAATGGGACCAACTTTGCAACTTTTCTTAACATTTTGGGACCAAAAATGAATTCTTATAAATTATAGGACCAAAAAGGACATCGATCCTTTTTTATATTTGCAATTTAGTGAATTCTCATGAATTTTGATTTCAGGGGAGGAATTAGATAAATGATTTTGGTTGACTTCATATTAAAGAACTTAAAACCCATTAATACTAATTGACTCAATGAATTTAGATTTGATGGGAGATGGATAAAGAATTTCAAATAATTAAATATTAAAAAAAATTGAAATTCATAAAACCTACAAAATATTTGAATTTAAAATTCATTAACGTCCAATAAAAAATAATTTAAATCTTTTAAATTCAAAATTTTACAAAGAAAATTCACAATTTTAAATCAATCAAACCAAGGGTAACCATAAAAATTTATGATCCCACTTTAGTCCAATTGGCATTGTACAACTATAAAACTTTAAAAATATCATCATGGACTTATGAGTTTTAATTAAGAATTATGAAAATAAAAAGAATAATTCTACTTATATTTTTTTATTTATAATCTATTTATTTAAAGTATTCCTATATCGGTATTATTACAGATGGCACTTATGACTATTAAAAATTAAAAATAATTTGTGTAATGATATTGATATTTTTTAGTGGTGTATATGTAATTTTTTAAAAAATACGAGTTTGTTTTTTTAAGGGGGAGGGGGGGTTTCCTTGGGGGTGGTAGCTTTTGAAATCAGAAACGAATGAGAAAGCAGGTGCAGGTGGTCCATTTTGTAATTATTCTCTTGTTCCTTCCATGGAGGCACACCGTACTCCTCTCTCTCTCTCTCTCTCTATATATATATATATATATATATATACAGACTTCGATTTGATTCTTCTACTCTCCACTTATACTTCAGTTCAATTATTCATCCCAACAATGTATTTATAGTGCATCTCAATTTATGAATTTGGATTTGAACGTAGAAAATAATAATCATAAAAAAAGAAATTAAATGACTCAATTTAAAAAAAATAAAATAAAATTTATTAATATTTAATAAAATATAGTTTAAAATTAAAATTGAATGATTTGAAATTTTTAAAATTGAAATTATCCAAACAATTTAGAAGAATTTATTTTTTAAAATTTTAAATCCAAATGCAATTTTCACTATCATATGAATTTAAGATTCACGAATTTGGAACTTATCCTATCAATTGCAGTGAATTATGGACATGCTCTTATCTGAATTGATATGGTGATATTAAATTAGTTACACTAAAAATATTATATTTATAATATAATTTATTATTATTTTTAAAAAATTATATATCAATCATATGATAAGTATATTGCATTTTTAATTTTTTAAGACTTTTTTGTGGGGTGGGTGGGGGGAGGGCGTAGGTTGTTAAGAGTGAAAGATTCCCAATCATGTCCTGGTGATACATTTGGGCAACGTATATGTATGTATATATATATGTAAACCATAATTTTAAATTATAATTTGATTTAATTATGTCACATTGACATAAATAAATAAATAAATTTATTATTTTTTAAGAAAAATAATTTATTATTAACAAATTACATGTGCAAAATTTTAAACAAAAATAGTATTTTCTTAAAACATGGGGATAAAATGATATTTAAACATTTAAGCTTATTTTAGAAGTGTTTTTCCCCCAACACCACTCAATTTGATTTTATCTATTTTTTGAATTTTTGATAAATATTATTCACTTTTAATTTTGCTATAATTTTTAAAAGAAACTCAAAAATTAATTCTCAAAAAATAGCACTATGTTTGGTTTCATTTTTAACTTGTTTTGATGTGTTTTGTGGGGATAGAGAGAGAAAAATAAAGATAAATAAATATGTGTTAGAGATAGTGTGTATTTTTGGAGATAATATAAAATAAGTATGGTATGTTTGATGTTGTTTAGTAGGAGACAAAAATTACTGTTCATTGTCAAATCATATCTCTTTTATATATATTTATATATATGCATGAGTATATATATAATTTTTTTAGTTGTAAGGCTTATAATTAGTGTAAACTTATTTTGACAAAAAAATAAATGAAACACTGTTGCAAAATATTTCAAAATGCCACCAAAACTTTCAAAATAAATCAAGATAAATATTATTTATGTTTTAACCCATCTTAAAAATGAAGTAAAATTGAAATCAAACATTATGAAGAATTTTCAGAAACGCGGTATAAGTTGTCTTATTGTGGATGTGATGGAGAGGAGAGATATGTTATAAATACAGCTGTGTTTCCGTTTCCCCCCACCTCCAATTCTCGCCCCCTAATCATTAATGTCCTATCACTCTCTTCTCCACCTGCTCTGCTCATTGCCAACCATTTTTACATACGTTTCAACATTCTACCAAACCTAAAAATGCTCTTTCTCCTCATAACTCTCATTTATATATATATATATATATATGAGATATTTTATAAATTACTTATAACCTTTAATAAGTAAATTTGAACACACTATTGTTATATAATTGAATTCAACAAACTCAATAAAAAATAAATAAATATTTAAAAAAAATTACAAAAGAGCATATTTGTCATAAAAATAATTTTATTTTATTACTAATCATTATTTTCTAATTATCAATTATATTAATGGAATCAACTAAGAAATCACAATTATATTACCTTTTAATTTATTGTGTATACCAATCATAGGAATGTTATTCACGTACGATTCCTTTTTCTTCTTTATTCCATTTCTAAATCCATTCTGTTCCCACTTAATTTCATTCCTACATACCGATTATGTCCTAATATGATTACTATAGTTGAGTAATATTCTATATCTCTTCTTGAATAATAAATTATATTCCTTAAATAAACATATATATATTTAAAGTTTCATTCCATAAATGATAATGTCGAACCAAATTCTGAATATGCAAAAGACATAAATACAATACTAACATATATGAAAAAATAAGTTTGTTGCAAATTTAAATTGAAAGATTACAATATTTGAATATACATATTATCCCATAATTATTCTCTTCAAATGCATAATCTCCTCTGAGCTTGTAATAGTAAATTATAGGCTAGCTTGAAATATGATATTAAGTAGGGATGTCAATATAGGTGGAAACTCATGATTTCAGCCGAGCCCACTTAATTTTGAGTTGAATTTATCATTTTTCAATACGGGTTCAATATAATTTTATTTAAATAAATTATGGGACGTTCTAAATAGATTTTTCATGTTTATTTTTTTATTCGTTTATTAAAATTCAATAATATAATAGAATTGATAAAAATATTAGTATAAATTATAAATATAAGTTCGTTATGGGTCTTAAATAAGTCTGACCCAATAATTTAATTGATTAAATTTATTGTTGATAAAGTTGACTACATATAGCTACTTCCATATGTTCTAAATTTTTTTCACATTTTTTTATTAGAAATAAAATTACCAACATATTAGGGGTGTTATAGTTTAACTTAATAAAATTAGGTTGCACTGCCACCATGGATCTTATATAGGTTGGTGATAGGTTTTAAAGTGTCCGTCCCATTATTTATTTGCTTAATTTTATTATTGATTTAATTATACTATATATTACTAATTATTTGTACATTTCTAACTTTTCATATATTGTATGAGAAACAAATTTTTCAAAATGTATTTAATAAATTAATAAAAAACAAATTAAAGAAAAGTGAAGAATTTTATAAAATAGCCAAAACTTGTAATTCATATGTGACCATTTAAAAGTTATTTTTTTAATAAATTGAAAATATAAAATTATATTATAAATTTCAATGCATGTTCAAATATCAACATCTAATTATAATTTCTAATGAACTAATATGTACTATTATTATTGTGATTGAAAATCCATAATTCAATTTTTATAAATACTTATCGAGAAATTAGTTGCACAACTATTTATCTCATAATTTGCTTCAGAAAATGCAGTACTTTGCAATACGCTATGAACTTATTATTTTATATTAACAAATAAATCTTTAATGTCACATGATTACTTTCATAAATAATGAGTAATGCAAATTTAGTCGTATGGTATAACAAATTGTATTAAAAATATTGTCATCTTATTATTATTGAATATTTTAATTTTTATAAATATTAAATATGAAGAAATTAATATCATCGACCTAATTCGACCCATTTGCAACTCAACTCATTTTCAATCAGTTCATTCAAATTCATTTTGAATTGGATTTGAATCCAACCCATATTAAACTCAGACAAATTTGGACCCAACTGAACCCACTATTTGGCACCTCTGTAGTGTTAAGCTTTGAGGATATTATATCATCATGCTAAGAAAGACGTAAAACTTTAAGGTTGTAGTGCTTCGTCGTAACAGAAAATTCTGATCAGTGTGGAATTGTTGCATGAATGTAGTGTCTCATTGCATCATAGAGGCTCCATTTATACGTATTACCTAGGATTTTGACTTGCAGCTAACTCATGTTGAATTCGAACGTCATGAATTTTTTAGTAGATCAATCTCAAAATACACTATACTTAAACATACTTTAGTGCAATTAATCAATCAAGAATAAATAAAAAATATGCATTTATGTTGGATAGATTGTCAAGATGCATGAAACCCCAAATTTGAAATGAACTTATCATAACATTTATAATATCAAAAATATAATTAAATTTTAAATTTATTATATATTTTAATTTGAAGCTCAATTATTGACCATTTGATCTGAATTTTTTTATGAGTAATATATTTCGGAAAAAAATGTCAAACAAATATTATTAAAAGAAGAATAATATAGAAATGAATTTTTATTAAATTTAAAAATAATTCGGAATGACATTACGGTGGTGAAGTGTGGAAGACAATGCATGTATTTATTAAGAGAGAGAGGGAGAGAGGGGCATTTGGGTCTTTTTAATTTGATTATTTTTGTTGCAATGCAGTGTAGTGTGTGTAGGTGGGCAACGGTGCGAATGTTGGAAGCATGGAGGCAAGGCAAAGGCCGAGAATGGCGGCAATACAATTACTAAATTCCAAGCTCCATCCATTCATCCATCCTCCTCATACTCATTTCATTCCTAGTAAATTTCCATTTCTCTTTTTCCTTTTTCACACACACACACGCAGTAGACAAAGATAAAAGCCCACAGCAAACGCACAAACAAGAAAAGAAAAAAGATTCTCTCTCTCTCTCTCTCCCCCTCCCCCTCTCTTGTTGCTTGAAATCCCAGTAAAAAAGTACCATCATTTGGCGGATTTATCATGAAAACAAGATATTCTGGTTTTTATTTGATTTATGTTTGAAATGGATTGGTGAGAAAATTGGGAAGAAGAAAGAAAGGCTGTTTTTCGGAGTGCTGGTTTCTTCAAATCCCAGTAACAAAAAACCCTTTTTTCTGGAGTGGGGGGTTTGTTTCTGTTTTTTGACTTGGTTGTTTTGGTTGGTGATTGTTTCGATAAAAAGGTGGTTTTTCCGTTTAAGGAAAAAGTGGCTATGGAAAAGGAAGCTAAGATTGGTAGTGGGTTTGGCGTTTCACACAAGAAATCATCATCAAACAGTCATATTGTTAGTTCGATGAAGATGCAAGAGATGGATGCTCAAACTGAAACTCAAGCATTCCCTTCCAAGATTTGCATGATGCCTACCCATCATCAAGAAACCAACCCGGGCCGTCCATTTGCTGGCAGTAATGATCACTCTGGCGGCGGCGGCGGTGCTGGTGGTGGAGGTGGAGGCGGAGGCATGGAGCCCACAACCAACAAAAGCGGAGCTAACGAGGTGGTGGGCAATACATACCGTGATGATATCTCATCTTCTCATGGTGACGATGAAAATCTTGCAGAGAGTACACATATGCAGCCTTTTGACAATTTTACTCCCTCTTATTCCTCCTTTAATCCCTTCAAATCCCCAGGTAAAATTTAATATTAATCGCTTTCTTTCTCCCTTTTTTTTAAGTGGGAGAAGTTTATATAGTTTGTAAATGCTAGAAAGAGAAAATTCAACTGATTTTGCTCATCATCTTTTGGTTTCTTGGTTGTGAGCTGATTCAGGAGTAATGGCGGCGAATGTGGGGTTTCCTTTTACAGCTGCTCAATGGAAAGAGCTCGAAAGACAAGCTATGATATATAAGTACATGATTTCCTCTGTTCCCGTGCCTGCTTATCTTCTCTTCCCATTTTCAAGAAACTTTGCTGGCTCCTCTGCTGCATGTAAATCAAAATTTTACATTCTTTTTACCTCTGGATTTCTTTGATAGTTTGGCTTTTACTCAATGAAGTTTGATGAATCTTTTGAAGCAATAGGTAATGGTAGATACTCAAGAAATGGAGATCCGGAGCCTGGGAGATGCAAGAGAACAGATGGCAAGAAATGGAGGTGTTCAAGAGAGGTGGCCCCCCACCAGAAGTACTGCGAGCGCCACCTGCATAGAGGCCGTCCCCGTTCAAGAAAGCCTGTGGAAGTTAAAAACAATGGTGAAAACCATCACAAGAAAACTCGACTTGATCAAAGCAGATCTCTTCCCACAGTTCAATCTAGCTCTACTGTTTCCCAAGAGTTTGTTGCAGCAAATCAGCCCCTTTTGTTGTTCAATGCTAAAACTGATCTCACCATTTGTACACCTTCTTATAATGAAACTAATAGGTAGATTTGTCTGCTGTTTATGTGAGTAAGAGTATAGATTTTGAATGAAACTTTGCTTATGTTTTGGCTTGTGAACTGAAGGGATTTGAGCGTAACGGTGGACGAGGAGATGGTGGGAAGAGATGAAGGTGCTGAGCCGCCATGGCTGCATCCGATAGAAGCAAATATGGGATTGGCAAATGAGGGGTTCTCTGTTTATAGCTCTAACAATGCACCTATTTTTCATCAAGATTATGTGGAGCAACAGCCTTGGGATGTGTTTACTTACCCGAATTTTGAGGGACAAACTGGATTCGTTGATACTTGGTCGGTTGACAGCATGAACATCACAGACAACAGGAATCTTGAATCCTGCGTATCGCTAAACGATGGAAATGGCTCCCCTTCACTCAATTTAACAATGGCTATGGCTGCCGCAGATGTCCTGGGTGAAGAAATGAGAAGTATACAAATGGGGACAAGTGTTATTGATCACAATATTAAGGATTCAATGTGGTTGAGCCCTGTTTCTTGGGAGCTGTTTGCACGAGGAGGGCCGCTTGGGGAGGCTTTGCATCCGGGATCGCTTGTCATTGGGGGCTCAAACCCGGCATCCCCCTACAATTCAATCAGCACGCCTGCTACTACCGTTTCATCGCCATCGGGGGTTCTTCAGAGAACACTATTTTCACACTCTGATGGCAGCGTCTGCAACAGCCCGACTCTCGGGCCTCCCCTGACAACGGAAGCTGCCATCCAGTGGCTCAATTAGAGTGATGAGAATCTTAAATCATATATATATGTCCTTACATTTGGTTTTCTCAATTTTAGTTGTGATGTTGTCCTTGTTGTTTGTTCTTAAGGTGTATTTTAGTACAAGTTTATGTACATTGAGTTCAATTGTTTCTCTTGACAGTTAAGAGGGGTTGTGTTGGGCAAAAACTATGTTTGTTTTGATTGCGTGTGTTGTGATGAGGACATCCTGTGCTTGCCAACTCTGAGAGTCTTCTTGACACTGCTGCTGGGCCAATGCCTTTTAGTCTGTAACGAAAATATCTAGCTTGGGAGAGTGTTTTTTTTTTTGGTTCATCCAAAGTGCCACTAGTCTGGATATGGATCCAGTTAGGGTGAGCGTTCGGGTACGATAGTTCGTATTCTGACCCAATCCAATTGAGTTGGGGTTTTTTTTTTCTTTTTCTAAGAAAAAATTTGAGCATCAAGTAACCCAATATCGGAATTAAAAATGGATCGGGTAGGATTTTCCTACCCGATCAAGTACCAGATATTTGAAAAATAAAATAAAATAATTATCTCCTTCTTCTCTCATTCTTCTTCTTCTCTTTGGTTCATCCCTCTTCTCTCTTATTCTTTTCTTCAATTTCAAAGTTTCAAGTTCCCAACTCAACTACTAAGTCCCAACTCTCAAGAGCCAAGACTCATAATCCCAATAAAAACCCATCTTCATTCTCTCAAATCCTAATTTTTAAAATATCATAAGCAAATAATGGAATTAGAATACCAAATTCAAGGATTTATTACTTATTATAAACTCAAACATTTAAATTTTAAAGAAAACTGAAAAAAAAAATAATAAGCTAAAAACAGAGGCGGTTCGAAACAGCATCTGTTTTTTGACATTAAGATGTTTTATGTTCTACTTGATTTTTCCCCTCTGATTTTGAGTGGAGGTGAATTTCAACAAAAAAAATAACTAAAATTGTGATAATAGAAAGATATATATTCAACTGGTTCGTGTTGTAGAAGAAACAAGAAGTTGAGATGGCCGAGTTGGTCTAAGGCGCCAGATTAAGGTTCTGGTCCGAAAGGGCGTGGGTTCAAATCCCACTCTCAACAAACCCGTCTTTATTTTTCCTTCATTCGCCATCGGGAATTCTAGTGAACATATTTAGGCCTGTAGAAACTCGATTTTGTATAGAAATTCTTCTGAGGAAAACAAGTGATATGATCTGGGCCAGCCCACTGATAAAAGCCCTTCTTCCACACACACCAAAAGGAACCGAGATCATTCGCGAATGCAGCAGAAAGAAACATAGACAAAAACCAACACGCTCTTGATTGCGAGTGAAAACCCGATTGAAGAAACGACAGTTTATCAATCCAGACCCTTCTTCTCTCAAAGCTTCATGATTCCTCCACACTCTTACTTACCTTTCTCTCTCTATAAATCCCATCTTCTCTCACATCACACATCAACCAATACACGGCAGCAAAGAAGTTGTTACCGCAGAATCGCTAGTTTTCTCTATTGTTAATGGCGGCGGCTAAGACTTTGGTCTGTTCTCCTTTTGTATTAAGCAACGTTGTTGGGAGAACAAACAAAGCTTGTGATGCGCCTTCTTCTGTGTTTTTCCCGAATGTGTCTATAAGGAGAAGGCCACTGTCACTTGTTAGAGCCCAGGCAAGCGGCGAAGGCAAAGACACGGCAGTGGACGTGCATCATGTTGGCGGAGGCAACCAGGGAACCGCCGTGGAGCGGCGGCCGCGGAGTTTGGGTGTGGATGTCTCTCCTTTTGGTAAGTACTTGGCGCATTGCTTTCCTTTTTGGTCGATATCTTGTATTTTTACTTGGTAATGGAGTCTTATATCGAGATATTGTGAAACGAAAATAAAGCATAATATCAATGGGGTGAATGTAAAGAACATGGATGAACATTTACATTGACAGGCTTGCTAGACCCCCTATCTCCAATGAGGACAATGCGTCAAATGCTCGACGCCGTAGACCGACTGTTCGAGGACGCCATGACGTTTCCAGGAACGGGAGGAGGGGAAGTGCGGGTGCCGTGGGACATCAAAGAGGAAGAAAACGAGATCAGAATGCGTTTTGACATGCCCGGACTCTCCAAGGAAGACGTCAAAGTCTATGTAGAGGACGATCGTGTCCTTGTGATCGAAGGCAATGGGAGGAAGACGGAGGAGGAAGGGGGGAAAGATTCGTGGTCGAAAAGGGGGTATAGTACATATAGCACAAGGCTGATGCTGCCTGATAGCTGCGAGAAGGATAAGGTGAAGGCAGAGATGAAGAATGGGGTTCTTTATGTGTGTGTTCCCAAGGGGAAAGTGGAGAGGAAAGTGGTGGATGTTCAGATTAACTGAGGAAAGATGTATGTGTTTATTATGCTCTGTTTTCTGGTGTTGTAATGGTTCTGCTTAGTTACTGTTTTGTGTTGCTTTCTTAAATCTACAACATGTACAAGGTTTTTTATTAACTATTCACAACATGTGAATCTTATACATACGATATGTCTGATACCAGACACATCAGAGTGCATGACGAGGTTTGAAACAAAATATTCAAGAATTCACCAGACCCACTTCAGTAGAATGGGCAAAAAGCACCCCCCCCCCCCCCCCCCCAAATACCCCCTTTAATTGGAGTTGTGGTTCACGCACATTAATGCGGGGCATTTTGTTTTTTCACACATAAAATAATAAACATATTTTTATTTATCAACGGTTGTATATTACTTTATATGAAGCAGTGTCTATATTCAAGCAATACAAATTAAAAGCCTGAATTTATTAAATTAAAATCGAATAGTTTAGATTTAACTTAACAAATTTATAATTTATATTTTATTGGATCAAGATGAGTGACTTAAATTCTACATAATTTGAATCAACAGTTTAAAATTAAAATTGTATATATAATTAAAATTATATCTAGATAACATATATATAGTTAAAAGATATAGATATATATAAATAAAGAGAGAAGGAGGCGAGGAGAGGGAAGCGACGGTTGACCAAGATAGCGACGGAGGAGGAGACTAGGAGCTGTGGACCAGGGGGAATGGCGGAAGGGTCAGGGGCTGATTGGGGAAGGAGGCAGCAGTGGAGGGGGGAAGGGGAGGAGAGAGGGGGAGGCGAGGCTGCAACAAGGGGGGAAGATGGCAACGACGGCAGCAGCGTGGGATGAGGACGAGGGAGGAGGCCTGCCGTTGGGGAAGGGGTGGGGGTAAGAAAGGTGATAGTTTCTTTTTTTCTTTTATTCTTTTGCATTTTAAATTAATTTAATTGTTTATGATAAAGGGTAAATATGTAATTGTTTAAATAAAAAGAAAAAACTGAGAATGGCAAGTGTACCACAGAGCCTATCCAAGGCGGGATCTTGCCAATTTATTTATTTTGGCTAATTTACTTATATCAGAGTTTCTTTTTATCTTTTTTTTTTTTTGGGGGGGGGGGGGAGTTGCTTTTTACCCTCAGTAAAATCTATGTATTGTAGATACATCGAGCAACACAAATAAATGCAGAGAAATACAGAGGAGAAATTATTATGCATCAAGTTAATTGTTTCCATGCAGATGGATTCATTATATGAACAGCAGTGCTAGCTATGTTAAAACAAAGGAGAGGGAAGAACAGAACCTGCCATAATTTACTAAAGAAAAAAGAGTTTTCGTTCAAGATCAGATGCATAAAACGGTATCAGTACTTTGAGGCATTTCCTAATATCGAGCATAATTAACATCTTGCGCCTCGAAAAAGGTCATATACTCTACAAGCCTAGCAGTCAACTATAAATATCCGGTGCAGCTGAAAGACCAGCAGAGACACGACACAGGAAAATGATAAAAACATCGATGCCACAGAGTACCTTAAACGTATCAGTAACTCCATACGTATATATATAGAGAAAAATAGAAGTGGTTATCTGAAGATCATCAGCGCTAGGGAAACTCCACTGAAAGCTTTAATGCATCACTTGGCGGGGTGCACGGGGTCGGACGGGAGTCTTTGATGGGCTTACCCTGGAAAACGTGAAAAATATATTATTAACCAATTGTGAAAGATAAGGTTATACAGAAAAAGAAATGGAGTGATAAGAAAGAAATCAAACCTTATAGGCAGTGATCCTAAGACTGCACCACTGCAGTTCAGAGCTGCAATCGCACTCTCAGCCTGGCAAAAGGAAAATAGATTCAATTGAAGTTTCTTATTTCAATTGTAGTTTGCAAAAGACCAACCTAACCCCAAATTTCGGGCGCGCACACTCACAGAGGCATAAAAAATTAGAAAAGGGATGAAAAGTCAAATTTGTTACATCAACATGGTGCAATTCTACGAGAAATCAAGCTTCAATGGTAATAGATAAGATAAGTCAACAAGCGCAAGAAATAGAAGAAATTGTTAAAGAACCTAAATCCTTGTTAACCAACAGCCTTCCCAAGTCATTCAACAGATAGAGGAGGAAACATAAAGTAGAAAAGAGTAAAGGCAGTCACTCATCGAGATAGGTAAATATTATGGTCAGATGCAAAAGTGAGTAATATATAAAAAACAAAAAGAATATAAAATAGCTCCTTGGCATTTAAAGAGATGCAGATAACATAATTGCTGGCTGCACAGAGAACAATGGAATAGTTGTATACTGAACCTTGCTCAGCAGGATATGCTCTGCAAAAGGGACTAATGCTGTAGAATCTTGATAACTGGAGGCAGATAAGGAGTTGGATGACAATATGCCAGAGGTCAGGGAAATAACTTGACCTACTATATTCTAAGTGTTAATCAGGTCTGAGGTACTGTGTTCTTCTCCCTCAACAAGTATACATTCTTTGGGTGGCAAGTTGCTCTCTCACTGAAGTTCTTCGCTCAAGGTGTCATGCATGATTATATCCCTAATCGGATAGGGGTAGAACAAAAATCGGGCGAAAGGAAGTTTGCCAGCAAATCAAAATTTCCATACGAAAGTTTTCTTTACCAGATGCAGTAATCTTATCTATTACATTCTTTGCCTTCAGTACAAGATAATGTCAAACACGACATGAACAAATAGGGTATCAAGACTGCCCATCTCACTCTGGTGTGCCTTTGTTGATCCCAGCTAAGTAAACGCACATTATGATCAAACATATCAAACCTAAGCATTCATAATGTGCAAATTTTTCCTGTCGACCATGTCGTGCTTAGGCATTATTTATCAGCTTTTCAGTTCCTTTCTACCAACTGATTACCAAAGAACAAGAGTTCTAAAATTGAAAACGGTCTCCATAGCTCGTTCCTAAATCAATCAAGAGTTTCCTTATGGAGTCCCGCAGCATACCCTTTCCACATTCCGCCCCCCCAACCCATAAGGAAAAGGAGAAATCTTAACTGCATTCAGTTTTTTGCTTATACAACTAGTACAGCACCATTTAGTTACAAACATAACTGCCCAACATGTGGATGATAAACTATATATTAATACTTTCATTTTGTAGCATACGCGATAAAGCACATTTAATAAGATCATAGAGCTCATAATATGTTGCTAATAGCAAATCTGTAATAAAGTTAAAGAAAATTCAACAAACTTATTAAGATATTTAAAATAAGTTGAGAACCCCTTACTTTTTAACGAGGGTATAAGCCCAAAACATCTTATTTTGGATCTTGTAAACTCCTTTTCTAAAAAGTTTTACAAGACAATTCACAACATCTTAAAAGCTAAAGAACTTATAAACTCACCCAACCACCCTCTAAGTATGTTTAAGCATACTAGGCAAAAGACACATAACAATACTGTTTCATCTCACAGATAACGCAAAGAAACGAATCTGCAGCTAGTTAGGTTGTTGACATAGTATAAAGAACACCAACCATTAAAAAAGAATTCCTCATTCAAATGTGCATTTTTAGTGTGCAAAGAGTATGTGTATTTACCAACAAGCTACTATAAGCCCAAGGATATACGGAAAATTCTTGCCCAGACCTGGCTCGGCCAAACTAATTCAATCACAGAGTAAGTGTATCCCTCATTCAAATGTGCATTTTTAGTGTGAAAAGAGTATGTGTATTTACCAACAGGCTACTATGAGCCCAAGGATATACGGAAAATTCTTGCTCAGACGTGGCTCGGCCAAACTAATTCAATCACAGAGCAAGTGTGATACACTTGCTTTGTGATTGGTCACTTTCCCTAAATTGTACACCAGTCACATGGCACCATGTGAATGGTGTACAGGTTTGGCCGAACCGGGTCCGGGCAAGAATTTCCCTAGATGTACATCATAAACATTATTCAACAAAAAACTAACTAAATTATAGCCAAAAGTACCGGCGTAGAACCAAAAGTAATAATTTTTAGCTAACATCATTAAGTAGAAACAAGTCAAACAGAATAAATAAAAACTGTGGTTCTCACCATTACGAATTCCACGAAAGCTATACGAGTGGAATGATGATAGTCACCAAGCAACCTCAAGCGATGAACCTGATTCAGCAGATACATGCCATGTCATCGGTAGAAAAGTTTAAGAAGATAGTTGAGCAAAGCTATCAAAACAGATACAAACCTCGCCACAAATGGACTCAAAGAAGAGTTTGACATCTGCTTGGGTGACCTGTGTTGAGAAAACAATTAAGTCATGCTTGTGTCTAATAAATTGCCATTGACAACATGTCAAAAGGATTGCAAATCATGAAGCTACCTTTTTATCAATATTTGTACAATAAATAGTTCTTGCACACATCTCCCTTTCATCCTCAGACTAGCATCACAGTATGGAAATATGTTAGTGCTTCATTCTTGGGACAAATAGAGCTTGAAACAAGTATTGCAAGTAACTGGCAAGCTAGCATAACTTTCTCACCCTTGGCAAAAATGTCGGATTAACAGGTGCAATTGCAGTTTTGGAAGGCAGTACTCTCACTGGATAATACCCAAGCATAGTTCCTGACAAACTCAAAGCATTCCTTGCTCCTTCTGCAAGTCAGAATGGAGACAACACAATGTGATGCAACCTCAAGCTCCTTTAAAATAAACAACCAAATGAAGTATATCCACGTACCTTCGTCAGTGAATTCAACGAACGCAAAACGGAGTACAGAATTAGGGTCACCACAAACACGACAATCCACAACCTTCAACACAAGCAGCATACAAGAAAAAATTTAGATATATCATTTAGTCGTAGGATGCAGCTTTAACCACTGAGATTGAGTACTAACACACATGTACCTGTCCACAACTTATGAAAAGTGCTGCAAGTTGCTCTTCAGTGACCTACATTCATCACAAGAATGGCCAAACTTTTACGTTTTCACTCAGAACAAGAAAGAATAACAACCAAGAAAAACCACAATAGACTATCTTTACCTGATGATCAATATCAGAGACATACACTGTCCTCCTAATCACATCTTCTCTTTGGGCCATGCTTGTCCGACTATTCACCCTCCTTTTCCCATTAGTATAGCCATTTTTCTTCTGCATTTTAGGAATCAATCAACACAACCAACTAGCCAGCCAAACCTCTATTAGGAAAAGGAAAACAGATAAAATATCTAATCACAGAACATAGTTTCATGATACCAGAAACACAAAATAACTCAATTTCCATTTCTCTTTGCCCAAATATAAAATTCAAGAAACTGAATTAAACGAGATTACTCGTTGCTATACAATATTCAACACAATTATTGTAACAAATCAATTTGAAAGAACAGAAATCAGTATTTCCATATTTCCGTCTTCTTTATCAAGGAAACCAAACATCAATACAGAAAAAAAAAAAGAAGAGGAAAGATTAGTATAATATCATTAAGCTTGCAAAATCAAACAGAATCATCAAATAAAATACTAACCCTTCTAAAAGAATTTTCAGTTGGAACACCTGAATTAACGAGCTGTTGAATTACAAAACCATTAGCATTATACCCAAAATGCCCTGCCGCCGCCGCCGCCGCCGCAGCTGCTGCTGCTGCATGGGGGGGCGCCACCACCAGCCTGGGGTGCCCGCCGACGACGACTGGGGCAAGCGACGGCGGCACAAATTCCTCCGCCATCGGGTTCAATTTCGAGAGCATCTCCTCTAAATCTCTCATCTCCCTCTTAAACCCTTCCCCTCCATCATCATTCTCATTCATTTTCTTCTCTTGTGGAACCCCATTTCCATTGCTGGAGTGCTGCTGCAGCTGGGGGTGGCCGTTGGTCATTTTCTGCTGCATCAGGTGGTAATTCTGATCGGCGGGCTTCGTTGACTTTTGGCTATTAGCGGCGGGTTTTGTTGACAGTTGCTGGTTATGGTGATCCACAGCGGCGTCCGTTTGTTGCCCATCCCGATTCGACGACGGCATCGCGTTAACCCCGGCATTTTCCACCACCGCCATGATCAAAAACCTTGGCAAGATTCTCTCTCCCAAGCTTCTCTTCCTCCAAATTCCTTGTATTTCCTACACGGGTCTGTCAAAGAACACCAAAAAAAAGGAAAACCCAGAATCTAAATCTCAACTTCAATCGATCAAACCTCGGAATTCTCAATTCTTAAAGCGATTAATAACCAAACAAAAAAAAAAAAAAAGAATCAGAACTATTTACCTGATGGTAACAGCTCTAAATGGTTTCCATTGAGCGAATAAACTGGAAGATCGTGAGCTAAGAAAATATCAAAGTTGAGAAGGAAAATAGGTATAGGCAAACACCAGAGCACTGCTTTTCCTTTTCTCCGTTTATTTTATTCTAATTGCGAGAATATTTTACTGAGCCTGCACGGAAAAGATATGTAGTGAGAGAAATGAAACAGTACTACTACCATAATACTGTTGTTTATCTCTAGAGAGAGAAACGCTCTTTTTTCCAATTAATATTAATAAATAAATTATATATATATATATAACATTTAATTTCTTTTTTTATTATTTATTGGAGTTTTGTTTCGCAACGCCCCAGAAAATATGATGAAGAACTGGTGAGGACAGAGGGGGACCCACCCTGCTATGTGATCAGAATTTAGTGCCATTTTTTCTTTTTTCTTTTTTGTCTTTTTGTTAGTGATTTTGGTAATTATGGTTTAATCATGGCTAATAATTGTATGATCATCATCTCAGTAAGGTTGATGGCATTTATGCTCCAATTTTTTAAGGATAAATTATAATATTTTTTTTAAATTAATATACTTATAATATTTTTTATATTATAATCTTTTAAAATTAATAATTATCTAATAAATAGTCTGTATAATAAAAACATCACGACGAAGTATTTATTAGACATTCATTAATTTTATAAGAAATTTATAAAATTTTAAATTATAAAAAAATAACTATAATTATAATATATATCAAAAAAATTCATTTTATAATATATTTCACATAATTTCATATTTTTATTTAATTATGTAAAATCATTAATTGATGACATAATTATTTAAACATATAAAAATATATCGGATCAGACCTATCATGAAACATCTTATAAAAGATAAATAATAATCCTATATATTTTGGAGAAAAATTAATATTACAAATAAATTATATTTAATTTTCGTAGGTTAGTTAAATTAATAATGGGGGATGGTATTTACTTTGAGTGTTGGTAAAATGTAATTCTAAATCCATCAGTGTGTGGATGTTTAAATGCCACAGTCAAGAACGAATTTAGAAGTAAAAAGTTAGAGATGGTAAAAAAAATCACACTTGAAGAAAAGAAAAACTCACATTTATATATTGTGTTTCCCTTGCTAATTATAAATACTCTCTTATTATTTGAAAAACTTACAAATACCCTTAAAATTAAAAATAATTATAAGGGCTACAATAAAACGAAAATTAATACTCTATCCTTACTGAATTTTTATTTTTTCTTTAAAAAATATACGAGAAAATAAAAAGAAAAGAATGGGTGAGTAACGTAAAACATTCAAAGGGTATATTTTAGTTCATAGGATTTTTTAAAAAAATAAAAATAAATTAAAATTTGTAGTCCAAAATGATATTTTGATAAATCCAACATGAATATCAATGAAAACTTAACTAACGAGATTTAACAGTTAGACGGAGGTTAAAATGATTTATTTATATTTTTTTAAATGATAATGAATTATTATAGTTATATGAAATTTAATATATATGTATATAATTTACCTGAAATTGAAAATATAAGAGCAAGGTATGATAGAAGATATGAAAGGAATTGTAAAGGGGTGAAGGAAAATCACATGAAGCATGGGAATGAGTAGATGCATGAATTTTGATGTTCCGCGTGCAGGTAAACGTCACAAGCAGGTGCTAAACGTATTTGGCCTTAGCTACCCCAAAAAACTATTTATTTATTAAGTAGATGCCAAAATACCCAGTCTTTATCCGCAAAGGCGATTTTCTTGGGAAAGGCATCTTGCTATTGCTACCGTCACAGCCCTAGCTGCCACGTGTTACGCTCGCCAACACAAATAAACCACATGCTATTTATTTAAATTAAATATTAAACATTTAAATATGCAATTTATTTAAAAAATGATTAATTCAGAAAAATTGGATTCGATTTGACTTCACCGGATGAACAATCCTACATTCAAGTGAAAATTCAAAATCAAGAAAATAAAATGTTTTCAACATGCGATTATAGCAGAAATAATAGAAAAATATCTAAAAGCCATGGTTTGAATGTTTATAAACGTATTTGCACTATTGTAAATATAAACGTGCGCCTAGAAAATTAATAATAATAATAATAATAATTAAAAATTATGAAATTATTTTTATACTGATATAAAAAAGAAAGTTTATTTTTTTTGTCGATAAATGACGATTTGTGATACTGTTATATTAATTTTTTTGTTGTGTTGATAATATTAGTTTATTTATTTTAATATGACGTGTTAGTTTATATATTTTATTTTATTTTATAATATATTTTAAAATATAAAAAATTATTTATTATACTTACGTGTTTAGGCTACGGATTGTAATATAAAGAGTCAAACATGTGAAATTTCAAATGAGTACAAGCTAACGATGATTCTTAGTTTTAAAGATGCCTTCATGGAATTGCGTACTGTAATGCGAGGAGAAGAATTGTACGCAGCCAGGCAATCCCCTGACGGCACCGTTTTGTTACGTAGACGCCACGAACACCACCAACAGTCCGCACACGGTAATAAAACTCTCTAATTTACGAACATTAAAATTCTTAATAATAGCTACAAGAAGAATATTAAAAGAATTGCATTAAAAGGTGGGTCGCGACCATCTTTCTTTGTATTTTTTATATAATTATGAATACTATTTTATATTTTTAAAAATATAATATTTTTTTTATTTTAACAACGGCCACATTTCGTTAGTTGTTCTTACATTTTCATTATTTTTTTTATGGTAAACGTATTAAAATACCCTCTTAGAATATAATTTATAATATATACATTTTGATAATTTTTAAAAATATTTTTATGGATTAATATTCCCTATAGATTACTTATTTTATTCACCCTATATTTTTTTATATATTTTTATAAATACTTTTTTAATTTTTAAAAAAATTCCAGCAAGGAAAATATAATAATGTCCTCTTTACTGTTTAAGAATTACATAACTATTTTTTATTTAAAGGGGGTATTTATAATTTTTCAACAATGAAAAAAATATTTATGATTATGTCGAATTGTAATTTACCCTAAATAAATTATTCGAGTCCCAAACCGTGATCATTTACTAATACAATGCGTTGCTATATATACTTTGTATTTTGTTGAAAAAGAATTAACAATCAAATATGCTAAATTATCAATAATCAAATCAAAATTAAATATATTTATTTTGTTACGATGCATCGTGTTTCAAAATATTCCAATATAATTACTTGAATTAGAAATATATATATATATATATTATGATAAATAGTAAATAATATTTAAACGTAATAAAATAAAATGGCTATCCTTATTTTGGTTTGAACTGAATTAATAAAGCCCATTAGCAATAATGCAGGCGAGCATTTTATACTTATTATATAATTGACATATAATTTAAATCAAATAATCAATTTTTGACATAATATACAATCACATATTTTATATGATTGGTTGAATCCCTAAGTTGATTTTGGATTTTTTTGTTATAAATGTGAAATTTTCACCTTAATACTTATAATTTAAATATCATCGTACCTTAAGTCGCTTTCCCATAAAAATAAAGCAACATAAGAGCAAATGGTTTCGACTTTGATTAAGCAAATGCGACTTGTGAATTCTTTTTTTTTTTTTCATTCTGTATTAAAATATTAGTTGGTCCGATTTCAACCGGCATAAAAAAATCAGATGGACTTTAATATTTATACGAATGCTTAGATTATATTTGAATCGAATGGTTTGGAATTATGAATTTATATTTAGTAATAATTTCTTTTGTTGGATTTATTTAGATAATTATGAATTCAACAAATTTAATTTTTTTTATATGGAGTAATTCAGAATTCTTATCAAAATGTATTCTTAGGATATATTCATTAATACAATTTTTTATATTAATATATATAAATTATTATAATATTAAGTGATCTGTCGTTACCAACCGATCGTATATGAGTAGGATCAATATATGATGCTTACTCCGCTAATGAAATGATTAATTAGACACACCGCCAGGAAAAAAGAATCAACTAGTGGACCACTAAACTTAATTTGATGCAACCTAATTATTATTTGTTTAGGCTGCACTGACTTTTTCATGTGGGCCCCAATTGTTCTGCAAATGATCCCGACATCTTTTAATCCTAGCCGTCAATCGAAGGACCACAAGTCTTTAATTGGCCCTACATATCTTACATCGGTAATTTTAATTATAAATAATAAATATACGAGTGTTAATGTATAACTAATAATAATAATTATTATACTAAACTAATTAGTATTATTTAATACAGCTTGCTATTGGATCGGTGCTTAGTGTTTGAAGTATTATTAAGTTTGTCATGAAAAGACGCCCTCACAAGAGATGGTGTCTTAGTTCAGCCAGTTCGTCGCAAGGTATTGGTCGCTTTGATTTCAGTTTTATAGAGAGGAGTCACACGATTTTATCCTGTTAAGACGCTTCGTTGCGGAGAAAAAACTTTAGATTTATAAGCCAATCAAGTTTCTCGTCTGCAATCAATATGGAACGATTGCCTATGTTATTAATCCTCAAACGAGGGACTTGGGAAGAGCACATGGCTACATTCCCACATACGACGCCAATAATGTAATTGTGATTTTGAATAAACAGATAATGGGAAAAAATACCTTTGTCATAATACTATTAAAATAGTTCAATACATATACACATTGTTGGAATTCGAACTCATAATCTCCTAATTGTGGGATCTCAGCTTCATCCGAAGAATAAATTAAATAACTTATCGACTCAATTAATATACTAAAAAATAATAAAATAAATTCACATAAAATGAAATAAATAATCACACATCTCAAAAAATTCATATACATAACTTCAAACCTGTATATAAAATTTCATTCTTAACTATTAGACTTAGACGTGGTTACTAATTGGGCCTAAATAAATTTATTAATTACCCAAAAAATGTGTTTGATGGTCTTTTTCTGACTGGGACAACAATAATAATGATTGCCTCTAAGACAAGGCGCGGAAGTAAATTTTGTGAGCTACTGAAGAAAGGGACAGAAATGGCCTAAATCATGCCAAGTTTTTTATAATAGTATACCAATCCCTATTAAATTAACTTATTTATTAGTTTTATTGAGTATAGAAAATTTCAAGACTATTTTTTTCTTTGTAGAGTACATTTAAATGTAACTTTTTTCC
The DNA here is from genome assembly GCF_026168435.1 of Sesamum indicum. NCBI lineage: Eukaryota > Viridiplantae > Streptophyta > Magnoliopsida > Lamiales > Pedaliaceae > Sesamum > Sesamum indicum. The sequence continues at coordinate 13,075,593 of NC_142663.1, read as the reverse complement.
TTCAAAAATTCAAACGGGAATTAAAACGTGAAATATTATTATATTAATCTACTGTGAAATTAATGGTACCAAATTATTACTTTTAAGTAATATGGTATATTTGAATGTAAATTTTGTAGTTTACGAAATGAAGTTAATTTTTTCAATAAACATGTGAATAATTACATCGACACCCCTGACATATAACTTGTTTATACAAATTATTCCTGCTTTTTAAAAAATTAAACATACACCATCATAAATATCGACATCATATTTTTTTGAAAAACTACACATACACCATATATGAACGCCGATAACACTACATAAACTATTTATGTTTTTTGGCTGTCGTGATGTTTTATGTAATTACGTAAAAGATAAGGGTGATTTATATAATTAGGTTATAAATTAGTAAATGTAAATAAAATTATCCCATATATATATATATAAATGGATAGTTGGAGTAAATATGGAAAGGGTTTAAACTGATTTTATTGGAAGTTTAATATTTTTTTTTAAAAATATTTTTATAGAATGTGTAAGAATTCATAGAATATTAGCAATGTAGATAATTCAATAACTTATTTTTATATGAAATTTAAAATTAGGCGAGTTTTACGAATATTTTGAAAGATATATATACACACTTTTAAAACTTCAGCAAAATGTTGTTTGAAGTGTAAATTGGTGCGGCCCAAACTATTATATGGGCTATGGGCTCCATGTGCTAAAAGCATTATTATATTTATTCTCTCCTACATTTTTAACGTATCGGTTATATATTAATTTTATTGAATTCGATGGCCTAACTCTTAGAAGATATAACTATTGTTTTTATATACTTTATTTAAAAAAGTAAAAAAATAAATATATTTATATATAATAAAACAGAAATACTAAGGCCATCTAAGTAAGCTTTGTCGTGTTTATACTATAGAATTTGAAATATTTATAGATTTTATTTTATTATTTAAAACGAAACATTGATGCCTGAGGGTATTTGTGTATTTAAACTTATTTGCAAAAGATATCGATATAATTTATTTTTTTCAAAAATATAACTATACCATACTTTGGCCTGGGGTACTAACTAGTATAGATATATAATTGAAAGGAATAATTACAGTCAATTCTCCTGAGATTTGATGTAGTTATACTTAAATCCCCTATAATTTGAAAAGTTACGTATGCACTCATGATGTTTGTTTCTGTCTGATAAATAAGTTATCATGTTAGTTAAAATTCATTGCACTTGTTGATATTAAAAAAAACAAATTGAATAAAAATGATATTACCATCGATTGAATTATTGCAGATCAACCAATTTTTTTCGCAATGAATATATATATCCTCACATATATTAACTCATGAAGACGTATGAGAGTAATTTGATCATATTTAGTATAATAAAATAGTAATAAGTCAATTGGGAGGTAAATATATATTTTTTATTTTATTGTTAATATACACAAATTCGATGAATGTTGACTAACAGATAGATTTATTTGTTAGACGGAAGCAAATGTTGGGGGTGTTGGATGTAACTTACAAACATGGAAGTTTACATGTAATTACACAAAATTTCAGGAAAGAGGAGTGTAATTGTCTCTAATTGAAAATAATAATCAAGTTATAGGAGGGCAAATCATGAAAAAGATCGGGGAGGCAAATGTAATTAGGCGAAACCTCAGCACCCTTCATAGGAAACTTTCAAGAAGAATATAATCAGCCCCGTGCCGCATGCTGAGCCCTAGAGCAAAGTGACCGTGAAAAATAGTCGAAGCGCCGCCCAAACGTCAAAAGAGGTATTTGTATATTCGTTCAATTTCAAATTCTCAGAACCCTAATCCTGGATATTCATCTATTAGATTCACGCAGAAATGTCGTTTTGCTAACTGTTTAATGGTTGTAAAATCATGTTTCAGACGAACTTTAGGTTGAAGAAGCCCTAGCTCGACGAGCCCTTGGACTCTCTTCTTCACGGAGTTGGTTTGCGCGGGGATTTACGCTGCTGAGCTGATTGTCTGATCTGGTATGTTTTGTATTGGAAGGAGTTTGATGGTTAGGGTTTCTAAGCAATTTGTGTAACTAGATTCGTGCTCGAATGGAATGAATTCAAATTGGGGTTTTGGAGTTCTGATTGTGGGTTATTGTGTTGGAAACTGAATCAGGGGATATCTTCATATTTTCAATCCCAAGATTCGAAATGCATGTAAATTGTATCAGCCTAAGCGAATCTATTTTCAATTCCTGGGTTTCCTTTTGACTCCGTTAGGATCAAGAATTCAGCTTAGCAAAATTAATGCAAAAACGTTGATTTTTTTTATAACAAAAAAAAAGTTGAACTGAACTACATCAACTCGTTCTTGCACATTTTGGACGATTATGCATGCCAAATACTTTCCAGACGTACTTAAATGTCATTAAGAGTGTCTTATTGTCATGCTAGTGCAAAAGTTTTCTTTATCTTTTACTTAACCAAGTGGAAATATTTTCATAGTTTTGTTTCAATAATATTTGAATTAATTTGAAAATAAAGTTTCCAAAAAACTTCTTACCTTGAATGAAATGTAAACACCATTATATGGTGTCTACAGGCATTTGCTTTAGATGCTTTCCATCATTCCATGGAGTGGTAGATTTGGAATTGAGCTGGGATTTTTGAGATTTTTTTGCATTAAGATTTAAAGAATTTTGTATGCATTCCTTGCTTATGTTGTATTGCTGATACTTGTTGTGGAACTTGACTTTGAAGAAACAAGCAATGCCTCTGGTAGCATGAATTGTCTTCATTAAACATACTGTTCCATGAAGCTTATATTTGAGGGGCTACCTGCATTCCGGTGAAAATGGTCCATGGCAAAGCTTGGGAACGAAGTTTCACTAGTTCCTTCTGTATCTATATTTTAGCTTTACTTTTGGTCTTGCAAGGCTCTTAAAGCACCCATTGGTTAGTTGATTTGTCTTCATGCATCTCAATTTTATTTTCTTAAATTGTTTCCTGGCATATAAGGTGTAAAATTCGAAAACCTCGAGTCCACTGAATTTGGTCTAGTCAGTTGAACCAAGACCTTATTCTTAACTGTTCTTTTAGCCTTATGTTTTTCCAAACAAACATAATTAGAACATTTTTTTTCCACTTATTGATAAATGTACCGTGTCAAAGGAAAAAGGGCTATCAAACACTGGGTCCCTGATATATTACATATTTTCCAGGATCATTTTTCCGCAGTGTAAAGAAGTCTGAATAAGGTGAATACATAAGTATCTGACGATGTTGTCTCATCTCATGACACAAATGCTTTGTTTATGATAGATGTCAAGCGCTTGGACAAATATGAGCTTTGGAATCATACGTAGGGATGTAGAATGGGAGTGGGAGAATTCAGGGTGGAGTCTTTGGTATATTTATAAAATTGGAAGTTCTTGCTTGCTCTCTGAAGAGCTATTCATCTGGCAAAATTTTAGAGAGGATGAGGAGATCGTATTTTAATTCAAATAAATAATAGCTTTGGAGTATCATGGAGCATATGAGCAATGGAGCTTGTGGAGCACCGCTCACCTCAAGGATTGCTCTCTTGGTTTGCTTCATAAGTTTTTTCCTTTTTGATTATTTTCTCCTTGTCAAATCATTCCAATGGTAACAGAAGATGTATAGGGTTATTTAAAGCTGGCACCAAGTTCACTGCTTAAATTGGCTACCCTGTTGATGAAATATTTTCTCTCTGCAGCATTTACTATTGACTTCTTACTCAAGGACTGAGGATGAGTGGCCGATTCTCTCGCACAATCTATGTTGGCAACCTTCCTGCTGATATTAGAGAATCCGAAGTCGAAGACTTATTTTACAAGGTATGATTTGCATATATATATATATATATATTCTATTTGCCTTGGTTTCGTTGTGTTTCAGTGGGCATGTTTCTGAAGCACAAACACTCCAGACTTCGAACTATTGTTCTTGACATGCGATTACTTATTCACTACTGTAAAGTAAAGTTATTACTTACAGCTCTTAAATTGTTATGCTAATTCCTCTTTGAAAATCTCCCAGCCATTAGGAAACTGTTCTCTGTTTCTCTTTGCTGAATGTGTCACCTGTGATGCACAGATGTTGGATTTATATTTTTCTAAACAATCCTTCTTCCTCTCTTTGTCTAAGAAGTCCCTTTGATAGAAGTGCATGTTAAATGAGATGCACAGATGAACATGCATCAACATTACTATAATACTTATGGATGACTAGAGGTACAACTAAAGTTACTGAATCATCTTACCAAAGTGTATATAATGTGGATGGAATTGGTGTAAGAAGTGTTTCAGGTGCGTGTTCATTTGGAAACTACAAATTATTGTAGCTTATTTCCAGACTCCCTTTTTGATTTTGCATTTGGCTGTTAGGGATTGATTGCTACAAATAAGCAAGTCCACCATATCAGCTTATAACAATGATAATAGGACAGCCCATAGGAACAAGTGATGTAAAAGTGATTTTTGAATTCAGTGTTTCATCACTAAACTGAAGTTATTGGTTTGCGTTATTGTTTCTTGATTCTATTTCTGCTTGTCCTCATCCACTTCATCTGAGGGTTGATTGTATTCTTGGTATGATTAATTTATGATCTATAAGGGTGTTGACACATTGAGAAAATCTGTAGTATGCTTCTTGAGATAAGCTGGATCTCTTAATGTATGGCATTTAATTTTTCTACAAATAGATTGTTGGGTTTCTATCTCGTGGTATTATTCTCATTCTGTTTCTAACTTGTCAGATTGATCATTGAACATATCTCTCCTTCAAATTGAAGCTTTATATAAGTTTGTTCTTCAATGAATATGTTCTCTTGCAGTATGGTCGCATATTGGACATTGAATTGAAGATTCCACCGCGTCCTCCTTGCTATTGTTTTGTGGAGGTATTGTTTTACTTCAATTCACTGGGGTTCAGCTCTGTGCAATAAGAAATTCTTGCCAAATATATGCTGATGTCTATAAACCAATGGATACTTGCATTCTTGCGTGTGCACATTTCATTTTGAAATCTTGGGATCTTGTAACATTCTGTTCTCCGACTCATTTAATCTTATTTATCTGTAGTTTGAGAATGCCAGGGATGCAGAAGATGCTATACGAGGTCGAGATGGCTATAACTTTGATGGTTGTCGGTTGAGGGTGAGGCAGTAAATAAAAGTTGACGATATTTACCTTTTTGTGTTGTTTGTTCCCCAACCTTTTGGGCCTTCCCCACATCTCTTTTTAATGATTATCTGCTTCATATTTAGGTTGAGCTTGCACATGGCGGCAGAGGCCCATCATCTTCTAGTGATCGCCGTGGTGGTTATGGTGGAGGAGGTGGCGGCGGCGGGGGGCGGTTTGGTGTTTCCCGCCATTCAGATTATCGGGGTGAGTGTGCCCAAGTTTACTTAATGATTCTTCTCGGCTTAGCTGTCTGTAATTTTTTGGTTCTTTTATTTTTTCTTTTTTAATGTTCTTGTTCTGTGTTATAGTTATCGTCCGCGGGCTTCCTTCTTCTGCTTCTTGGCAAGATCTAAAGGTTAGTGAAAGTAGAATGTTTTATAAGCTACACATTCTGTTCTTTTCTGCTAGATTGGTTGTAGCACCTTGTGAAAAAAATTTCAGGATCATATGCGGAAAGCTGGGGACGTCTGTTTTGCTGAAGTTTCTCGTGATAGTGAAGGTATTACTTGAACTATCAGCACAGTAAACATTTTTATGTATTTTTGCCCTTTTATGTTGGATATTTTTATTCCTTATCTGTCTGTATGTATTTCCCTATCACTGTAAGTGTTTTCCTTGCCGATCATACTGTGTAATTTTTTGCCATTGCTTTGATTTGGTCATGATGGTAATTATGCCTCCTTGGTACTGATATTTCTATCAAATGCAGGAACCTATGGTCTGGTTGATTATACCAATTATGAAGACATGAAATATGCTGTAAGTTTATACAGTACAAGAGTTGCGGAGTTGCTTAAGCTTTTGTGTTTTTTATTTGATACAAACCAGCTACTCATACATTTTTGAATTAACCAGATCCGTAAGCTTGATGATAGTGAGTTCAGAAATCCATGGACCAGAACTTATATCAGGGTACACGTCTTTCTTGTTTTTATACCTTAGCATTGCGCTGAAAGAATCTTTATTGATTTTGTGTTAACTGCATTAATCTTGAGATAAAATGAGTTCTATTTCGAGTCCACCCTTGATTTTAGGTAAAAGAATACAAGGGCACTCCATCAAGAAGCCGAAGTAGGAGTCGCAGTAGAAGCAGAAGCCCGAGGAGGAGAAGGTAGCAAATAAACTCTGTATTTTCTTAGTGTGAAGATACGTATCTGGTTGAATTTACTAAGTGAGGTGAGGCTTAGGTTGAGATTTGATTCCAGCTGCTGACACTGCTAATAAATTGTTTTTCTTGCAGCAAATCACCAGGCCGTTCTGTTTCTAGGTCTCCATCGGCATCTCCTGTTAAACCTTCCAGGTATATGAAGCTAGATTTATTCTGATTCAGAATTTTCTTTATTCCGCTGCTGTTAAACCTCAGATCATCTTGAACAATTTTTTGGTCTTAAATGTGCAGACCGAGGTCAAGGTCTAGGTCAAGATCAAGGTCGAAGTCGAGGTCTCCATCCCCTCGCCCGGTAGTGATCTTGAACTGGAATAATCACAAAGGATTTCTTTTTTGGAGTAGAGTTTCCTTGATGGAATGTAGATTTGACTATTATTTGAAGTTCATGTGATAATGTTTTGATTGCAGGCTAGGTCTGGCAGCCCCTGATTTTTTCGGAGTCAAATGCGAATATTCTGTAGCTTCTGCAGTGCAAGAGTATCCGGTCGTTACATTATTCATGTATCTAGCGCTGCAGACTTGGACTAATCACTCTGGATTGAAACATTTAGAACTTGGATGTTTTGCGTCGGGCACTCTGGGGTTGTTATTAAACCATAACTTGCTCTTAATTGTTGTCTCGATTGCTGGAGATTTGTTAGGTCATGTTTTTGTGTACCTTACTAGACGTCGGTATATTCTAAAGCTATCTGGACAGCTTTTGTTGAATTAGAATGTTTCAATGGTGACTTTTATTATGTTATTTTTTATCTATACTATTATAAAAGAAAATCTGTTTGTCGAAATAATTTTTGATTATTCAAATTTACACTTTCATTTGTTTTCCTTCTTAATTCTTAAAGCATTTTGGTTATAATAGTAATTTTTTTTTCGCTATATCTTTTACTTTCTCATAATATTTCATATTTTTAGTAAATCAACGATTAAAAATTTATTTTATCTTTTCCTCTCAATAGCGTGTTTTATGAACTTCTTTCTTGTATATTTTTGCAATTTTTTTTCTGTTTATATCACACCATATTTCTTTTTATATATTTTCTATTTACTCGCCGCAACAATTAACATTAAGAAAAATTTATAAGCATGCAGTAACAACTAGTATTATCAAAAAAGGAAATGAGAAATCAAAGTCAAATTTAAAGAAAAAGAGTACATGCTCACGGCAACGGCCAGCCGCTAGTTCCTTTGAAATCTGGGGAAGAAAAGCGTTAGCCAAATTCAAACCGAAGTAAGAAAGAGAAGGGAAATCAAGTTTTAGCAATATCGACATCTGTAATTACTGATTTTCATCATAGGTTATTCCTAACTTATGTTTAAACACCCCCGCCCACCAAAAAAAAAAATTGAATAAATCAAATCCTATTTTACCATCTTATAAAAATAATAACTAATTCTAATAGTGATCTGATGAAAAATTAAATTAAAAAACGTACATACAAACCTTTGTAAGTATAATTGAGATGGATGCATAATCTCAAAACCTGGACTGAGTTATTTTCCTAAAATTTGTAATTTTGAAAATAAAATTCAGTTGAAAAATCATTTTCAATTTAATTCATATATATATATATATAATTCATTGCCTATATTGAGTGTGACATTGGGAAAAGGTGAAGAGTATAACTTATAACATTATGGGTTTAATAATATTAAGGTATGAGATGTTATTTTTTATTTTAATAGCAGTTGTTGAATATATATAATTATTTGATATAGATGATTATTATATAATTGTTATAATTATTAATAGTTGTTAAGTGTAGATAAAATTTACTAAAATAATAATTATTTACAACTTTCACTTAAAAAAAGAAAAGAAAGAAAAAGGGAAGGTTATATTTTAGTCTTTCTCTTTTAAGAAATAAAAAGTGATGGAAAGTTTTGACAAATAGCATCATATAGGGTGTTTTCTTGAAATAATTGAAAATAACAGGGGTGGAATGTGAAATAATAGAATTTTGGTGGAGGTGGGCGCAGATTTACTCTTATATATTCCAGCAAAACTGTAACCCTAACCCTACTAGATTAAGACGCAGCGGCAGCTACTCCACCACCACACGAACCCTCACTTCCACTTCATTTCCGATCTCTGAACGAAAAAGGGGAAAATGTCTTTTGGAGAGCTCGCTTGCACCTACGCTGCCTTGATTCTTTTCGACGATGGCATCCCCATCACTGTAACTCTCCTTACTCTTTAACTTCACATGTTTGTTTTTGCGGGCTCGCGTTGGTTTACATGATTTGGATTGTTCTGTTTGTTAGGCGGAGAAAATTGCGACGCTGGTTAAGGCTGCGAATGTGACGGTGGAATCATACTGGCCGAGTCTTTTTGCTAAGCTTTGCGAGAAGAAGAACATTGAGGATCTTATCTTGAACGTCGGCGCTGGAGGTGGCGCTGCCGTCGCCGTTGCTGCTCCTGCCGGCGGTGCTGCTGCTGGTGCCGCTGCTCCAGCTGCCCCCGCTGCGGAGGAGAAGAAGGTATTAGTAGTGCTCACTGTTTATTTGTTTTCATTTTATATATGCTATTTTGTTTATGATTGGACCTTGAATTTTGACGGTAAATTATGATTTTCATTTGGTAACAAGAGAAATAGTGCGGCAAACCTAATTGCTGGAAATCAATTTCTAGTCTGCTTTATTGGAAGACTGACTTTTATTTGGTATTGAATTCGAGGATGAATGAAAATGTATTTTGTTCTTAACAAAATAATGCGAGTTGTATAATGTTCTTGTTGTATTAATGAAATAAGAAATGCCGTTATGGATATAATTAATAAGAAGCACTTTGCACAATTGTATTTTCCTTGCTCAAATCTGGGTCGAAAAGGTGTTCAGCTGAATACTTAACAGTCGTCTAACTATGTTCTTGGACCTACATAGGTTGGTAAAGTGAATTGATAATGTGTGTGTTTAACCTTTTCAGGAGGAGCCAAAGGAGGAGAGTGATGACGACATGGGCTTCAGCTTGTTCGATTAAGAGGAGTTATTTTAAGTATTGTTTTGTTGTTCTATATTTGCATACTTGGAGTGTCATCCTAATTTTTGAACTATAATTAGATCATTATCTTTAGTGTTTATGTTTTATTCTTAGAAGAAATTAAAGTTAGCCTCTTATGACAGTTCCAATGATTCAAATTCTGAGTATTTTGAAGGATTCTAATCATGCAGTTGAGTTTAATGTTTGGAATGTGTGATAAGTAGACTGATTTTATCTGATATATGAAGTTCTGTGTCCTTGTGATTACCTATCTTGTCATTTGGATGAGTGAGCATGCATTAGAGACAAGTTGCTTCGCCGCGGTCTTTTACTAGGCCAGTCTCTGTTTTTTCTTATGAATCTATAACCTGATATATGTCTACATCACGAACTACCATGACTTGCATTGACTTGTGATGTTCGTAATCGTGTTAATGAATCATAGCTGCTGGGCTATGGAAGCAGGCTTTGTTTGAGGCTCCAGGGTGTTTGATTTCTGTTTTTAAGCAAAGCTGTGCTTGTATGCTCAAAGTACAGAAAGGCCCAAGTCCAACTCTATAATTCATGTTGATGAAATGGAATTATTATTGCTTCCACATCGCATTTCTCATATCTTTCCTGCTTATGGATCAGTGAAACATTTCTTGTGATTGCTTATTATTGGTAACAATCAACATACTGCTGAGGCTGATATCAAAATCCAGTGACTAGCTAGACTAGTTCCTTATTTTTCTTAAACCCTCGAAAAAGCATAATAGTTAAAACGAAACAATCTATATGGCCTGTGGTCCTGAATTGAGATCTCTCATTCGGCTGGGTTGGGGCAGGAACCTGTTAAGAGCAAGGTGATGGCGAGAACAATTTCAGAGTCTGCTGCTGCTAGGGCATGGGAAATGTTTAACTGTAGCACACCTACTTGATGTACATAAGAAGCTTATGACGTTTAAATAAGGCCTCATTGTAACTATTGCCATGACCAAGCGATCATCATGAGATGGATGGTCCTTTTATATAGATTGAACATGGAAACATCATGAAGTATGACGGATCATCCCATGTTATTAGTAGTATAACCTGCATTGTGTCTGCCATGTAGTTTATTTGGTGTTTTCATCAATAATCGGTCCACATAAACGTATTTTATGTTGGAACTCATGTGATGATGATGATTTAAGATAACCTTTGCCATTGAATTTAAAGTATTTTATATTCTTGTTTAGTAGTTAGTTATATTACTGTACATTAAATAAATTGATTCTGGAATGATTGAATAAGAAAAAATGTGTTTAAGGTGTTTGTATTCACAATTACATCATAATTATATGAATACTTCTTGAGCCAAAGATTATTTAATGAACATAATGGATGGTTAGATAAAAAGTAATTGCAGTAGGATAATAAGATGTAAATTCTAATTTTATCAAAACAGTCATATGAGATTTGATTTCAAAAGTGATGATTAAAAAAAAAGTTGAAACAACACACACGAATCGCATTATGAAGGTGTTGACTAACATAAGTACTTAAACTTGAGGCAACGAGATATAATTTTTTTTTAAATTATAAAGAGTATATATATACTTATATCAAATTTAAAAAAAAAGAATATAATTATCTCATAAAAAAAGAGAGAAGGAAGTTAAACACGGAAAGCGGGAGTGGAGACTGGAGTGCATGCTGCTGCTCCCCATCCCCCCAAACTTCGGAATCCTGTATGCATTATACTTATACTACTCCTTTCCTACTCCAATCACACTTCCCTTTTACATACACTCCTTCCTTCTCAAACACTCTCTTCCTCTCTATCTATATATATACTTCTTCCCACCACTACTTCTCTCCACATTCACAGAATTCCTTTCAATCAATCCTTCTGTTTCTCCAATTCAGCCCGCCATGTTGATGCCGATTCTTACCCCATTCGACGCCCTTTTCGCCGATGCTATTCGCCGCAAAGTCGCCGCCCTTTCTCGTCCCCCATCTCCTCCAAATAAGGAAGCGCAGACGACTAATGATATGAAGAAGGTCAAGGAAGTAGGCGGCCCGTCGGCGGCGAAGATGCAGGACGATCGCCGGAGGTTTCGAGGGCTGAGGTTTGCGCCGGAGCTCGACGGGATCCACTGTTTTGAGACTATTCTCCCTTATGACTCGTAGCAATTACTTTTTTCCTTGTTTTTCTGTTTTAAGTGATCAATCTATGTAATATACGTTTCGTTGGTATATAATGGAACAGAGCAATGGGATTATTCTTTCTCCCACTTAATTTTCTTCTTCTTTTTCTTGTCATTAAGTAATTATTTCTTGATTGGTTCGTTTGTTTGGCCCTTTTTCCTTTTTTTGGTCGTAATTTTCTGCTTAGTGAAAATATTTGTATCTATAAGACATTCTTTGGAGTTCATCAATTTTCGTAGTTTGAATTTGAGTTCAGCTTTCGTACGATATGTTCAACAGTCTTTAGGATATTTGGCTAAGAGTGTGTCTCCTCAAAACATTGCATAAGACGATTGAAAACTTATAAAATATTGTAAAGTGCCCGACAATTTTTTAGACGGGAGTTTATAAGATGTTAGGATTCCATAATTTTTTTTTTCAAAAAAAGAAAAGGGATAATTAATTTTATATCCGTGATCTATGATTTATTTACATAAATTACTTCCACCTTTTAGAAAATCACACATGCACCTATAAAAATATGATATTATTTATACAAATTATTCTTATCTTTTGAAAAATTACACATAGACTTTCAGTTACACAAACTGTCTCTACTTTTTTATTATCACAAGTGGTTTTGTAATTACGCACAAAATGAGTGGTTTGGGTGTGAATATAATTATCTATACTATTATAAAAACAAAAAGCCTTTTGTACTCACAAACTACGATTTTATAATACCGTTATACTAATATTTTTGTTATGCCGAGAATACACCTAAGTTGGTTCTTTTCTTTATTTCTTGATTTCGTTCTTTTCTTTTTAAAATGTGATGCGTTGATATATATAGTTTTTTCTTATCTATTATAATATATAAAAAATATAAAAATATTATTTATCATATGCACATAGAAACGACGTGACACAACGGTTAGTTCAACAAAATGAGGAGTTCGTAATTAATTTTTATAATTTTAACAAACTTTTTCAATTGAATCATATCACTATATTGTACAAGCTTTGTAATTTTATTTTATCAAAACATAATAATTTTAAATTTTAAAAATATTTAATAACATGTATGAATTTATAAGGTACTTCAACTTTTAAATAGGCGTGGCTGAAAGCCTTCTAAGTCTGAATGTGTCAGAAATTTGAGTAAACAGTAATGTTAAATAATCAAACATTGGGATATGATTCTAGATTGAAAGCTAGTACGCTTCCGGGTTGCCGGAGTTTACTCCCTCGGACCAACTTGTACATTACTTTCTTCTACCTAATTCACCTGTTTAAATCCTATTCAACTCCTCCTAACTTTTTTTTTTGGAGATCATTATACCATATTTTTTTTAAAAATTTGGTAAAGTTGCACGTAAATCTTTTATAATTTGAAAAATTATATCAAGTATTTTTGTTATTTTCGTCCAACAAGTGGATCTATTAATTAGTCAATATTCACGAAATTTGTTTATGTTAGCAAACAATTGAATGAAAATTCACATTTACCCGGTAATTTAGTACTGACTTATTGGAGGTCAAACAAATATTTTATAATAAAACTATCCTTATAAAGAGAAAGATGTACCCCTTACCTTTTCATTTTTCCTTTCCTCTTATTGAACCGAATGAGCCCTAAGTGCTGTACAGGACAAAGTTTTAGATGCACGAGAACCACTTCTTAAATCTGTAGGGGCCACCTCTATAATTTTGGTGCCCATGGACTGGTCATGATTATGTCATGCTGCAACAAGAATGTCGCAGTTTGATGAAAGGTTGATTGTGATACCCCATGACATATCGATTAAAAACTGATAAGATAAGTACTATACAAGTTTTGATTCTGATTAAAGAACTGAGTCCATCCATTTTGAGCCTTTAACTCTTAAGTGCTTCAACTTCACTTAATTTGAATTTTGATTTAATTTGGTTTCTATTGTTAAATTGTTACAGATTGTATTTATTTAGAAATTGTATTATTTTTATAAATTATATTTATTGATACATGTATTGATATCCTATAAATGTGTATATATATACACAACATATTCTGGGTCAATCGTTTTTTTCAATTCAATTCGACTAATCGAACTAATGATCCAATAATCTAATAATTTATCCGGTTGAACCATAGATCCGATTTTGAGGGCAATGGAAGAAAATTTTGGACATGGAATTTAAAACACTCTGCATAAACGGGTCATAAAGTGTGAATTTTAAATCACATTAATAAGAAAAGAGAAGGAAATGAATTAAAGATGGAAACAGAAAGAGGGGGAGTGCATGTTCATGGTGATGGTGATGGTGATGGTGATGCTTCTTCCCAACCTGCCAACTGCTTAAGAATCCTATATCCATCACACTTCTCTTTTCCTAATTCAATCACTACCCTACTCCTCCCTTCTATATATACTTCTCCCTAACCCCACATCTCTCCAACGTTCACCCAATTTCCTCCCCTCCTCTTGCTTTCAATAGCTCCTTTTGGTTTCTGCTACTGTTCTCCATTGGATTCACCACAGCCATGTCGATGCCGATTCCTACCCCATTCTACGCCGCCGTCACCGAGGCTATCCGCCGGAAATTCTCCGCCTTTTCTGATCCGCCGCCGCCATCTCCTTCTAATAAGCAGGCCGATACGGGTGATGATGTGAAGAAGGCCAGCGGCACGTCGACGTCGGCGAAGAAGCAGGAAGTTCACCGTATGCTGAGACTTGCGCCGGAGCTCGATGGGATCAACTGTTTTGAGACTATTATCCCTTATGATGCATAGCAATTTGCTCTTCTTCTTCTTCTTCCAGGTACATACGTAATACACGATTGCTAGGTAGGTACATATATACTGAAACCCTAGAAAAGGGGATCATTCTCTCTTCCCAATTAGTTTCTTTGTCTTTATTTTCTTATCAGTAAATTCCTTCTGCTTTGGTTTTCTTCATCTTCTGGTTTTGAATTTACCAATTCCTAGAGTTGCATAATTACATTCACATCTCTGCATAGAACCAACATTATATATGCTTCTCTAATTATATCAAATTTTAAAAAAAACCAACAACTTCCGAATGAATTGATACAAAACGTGTGCAGATTGAAGATAAGAGAGAATTATACTTATAAAAACCGTAGGAAGAATAATATCTTTGCTTCTTAACGAAACACAACAAATGCGCTTTTCCTTATTCCTGCACTTCTTTAATGCACATAATACTAATTGAAAACTAAGAAAGCTTCTTATCTTCAGCACGCTTTTTCTTACCCATTTTAGATAAGCAATGACCGTGCCTTGTAACAGTTCCTCGTATATAATTAGATAGATATGATACAAATTTTAAAAATAATAATTAGATAAATTAAATTTATTTTAGTCTTCGATATTTGATTTTAATTTTAAAATTACTACTTCTCTAAACTCAATTCAAATCAATCCTTCTAGTAGGTGATTTTTCGATATTACTCTTAAAACAACATATTCATTTTTTTTACAATAAAAATTATTTTAGTCCCTCACCTTTTTATTTTCATAAATTTAGAAAAATATAACCTTTTTAATTGAAAAAAATTACAATTGGACAGTCATTAAAATAATAACTTGGTTAATAACATATTAACATAATTGTGTGAATTTAATTAGTAAACTTTTTGAACTTTTCAAATGAAAGAGCAGTTGAATAAATAAGTTGGAAGAAAAAAATTAAATAAAAAAGATACAAAAATATTCACTAACATTATGTTTTTATGTCATTAATCAAGTTATTATTCATATAATTTTTCAACTACTTCCAATTAAGATTTTAAATTTATTTACAAGGGACCAAATTGCAATTGAAAATAAAAAAGTGAGGGATCAAAATGATTTTTTTTATAAAAAGGAAAAAAAAATTATAAGGGTAATATGAAAAAATCACCTATTAGAGGGACAAATTTGAAGTGAATTGAAAAGACGAGGACTATTTTGAAGGTGAACACATTTGCCAAGGACTATAATAAAGTTTATCCCGAAAGTTAATATATACAATTAAAAACAGATCAAGTGATTAATATGAATGAAAGTGAGGGATAGACACGATGGTACATTAATGGTTAATATTAATAGATGATGTGGACAATCTGAAATAAATAAGTAATTGTATTGGTACAAAAATTTAATGGTATAATTGATATTTTAAAATTTGGTTTTGTGATTTCACAAAATCGCTAGTTGTGAATGAAAAGTGGCGTTTTATTATAATCAAAGGATAATCACATCTATATCCCTTGATCTATATTTTGTAATCAATAATATCTTGATAATAAATTAATAACCACGTGGATGCATGCCCACAATTTATAAACACAAAAAGCGCTGTTTTAGGCACTAACGACGTAAAAGCTAACACAACAATAGTCGCTAAACTCACCCCCAAAATAGCCACCTTTTCAAATTCCTTCACAAACATCCAACTGAAAAGAAGAAAAGGGTTGTCGCAATAGAACAGATTTGGCCATTAAATTATAATATTCCCTCACAAATCAATGGCCTAAACGCCTTTGCTTTCTCAGGTCCTCAATTGAAACCACGCTTTAACCCTCAAATCAAGTCCTTAAATCGTGTTTTGCCTTTATTCCTTCTTGTCGTGATCATCAGAGATCATTCTTTCCTTGGATCTCTCTCATCTCATGCATCAATTCAAACAGAGTACGTATATCTCTCTTTTTCTCTCTATAAAAACATGCAAATCAGTCATAATTGAGATCAAGACATACAAAGAAAACACAAAGAAAAAAGTGTTGGGAGGTGAGGAAAAATGGCTGTGAGTAGTGTTTACATTACAGCACCAGCTGCTGCTGCTGTGGGGCTCTATTTGTTTGCCAGAAACCTCCCAAGAAACCTGGTAGAATCCTCATATTTGTTCTTCTCCTCTTGTTTGCAGTACCTAAGCTTGTGTTTGTTCTGCCGCTGATCATCATGAAATGCAGGCAGGTGGGCGAGAGGTGAAGAACAATGTGAAGGATCAGCCAAAGCTGGCTCCAGAGTTTGATGGTCTGTACTGCTTTGAAACCATTGTAAGAGACGAGAAGAGGTGTTAATTCATAGTGCTATTTCGCCCTTTCCTTTTTCTCATTTTGAGAAGAAGATGAATGAGAGGTCAAATTTTGTTCTTGTGTTGGAAGGGTCCTTTTTTATACCCTTATTTGGTGTGTTAGAGTTCTTCAAATACTTGAAGGAATATGTGTATGTAAATACCTAATTTACACTTACTTTTCTTGATATTTGCCATATTTTACGTACTAATATCTATTATTATTTAAAAAATTATAAATACAATTCTCACATAAAAAATAATTATATTGTCTCTAAAAGGGTGGATTACAAATGACTAATTTACCCTTTTTTTTAAAAAAAATTGTTATAATATTTAAAAAAAAAAAGAACTTAGGATGGATAAAGTAAATAGTCCATAAAAAATATTTTAAAAGTTTCTAAATAATATATAAAATTATAATCCATAATCCATAATCCAAAATGACATTTTGGGTGGTTCATATAAAAATTGGATGAAAATTTAATGGAGGATAACAGACGAGCTCGTTGTGAAACGAATGCTAAAATTAGGGGGACTATTTGCAATCTTACAAAAAATGAGGAGGTATTTATAATTACGTTAAATCTCATGAACTTTAGAATTAAAAATCAATATATGATTATAAATGGAGCAAATGATTGCCATGAATGAAAGTGGAAAGATAAACATAATAGGATATTTACAATTAAAATAATATGTTGATCATTTTACATAAGTAATTATATTGATACAAATATTTAAGAATATCGTTTATATTTCAAAATTATTACACTATCACAAAAGTAAATTATAAGTGAAAAATAACTTTCTTTTTATGTTAGTATAAATTATAGGGATATTATACTCCCTTTTTTCTTGATATTTGGTGTAATTACACCTAAACCCTTTGTGATTTGTAAAATTACATTTAGCACCTCGAGGATTTGTTTACGTTTAATAAATAAGTTCTTCTATTAGTCAAAATTTATCAAATTTATTGATATTAACAAAAGAATAAGAAAAAAATCTATTTACTTCAATTGACTTATTACTGATTTATTGCATGTCAAATAAGTATTTTTAGATCAAATTGTCCTCATACGTCTTTATACGTTAATGCATGAAAAGAGGTATACCTTCACTGTTATAGAGATAATTTAGATGAAAAAAATTATTTGACCTGCAATAAGTCAGTAATAAATTAATGGAGAGTAAATATCAATTTTTTTCAAATTTTTTTATTAATATCAGCAAATTTAGTGGACTTTGACTTACAAAAAAATTTATTTGTTAAACTTAAACAAACTTTATCGCTGCCAAAAATAATTTTTCAAAATATAAAAACTTATGTGTACTTATTCCATATATCAGAGGAGTGAGTAATTATCCCTAATTATACTTGTCACCTGAAGTTTTTGTACTATTAAAAAAAGTTCGGTCTTAAAACCTCACCATGAATTGTATCGAAAGGCAGTCACATAACTCACCGACGAGGAAAGCGCCTTTATTGCACGTGTAAATTGCAAACGCCCCTCCGATGTTTTGCATAATCGACGGTTTATAGTCCATTAATAATAATTTATAATTCATATAAAATTTTATTTAAATCTCTCATCAGCATTGCTGCCTCACCCTTCCCATCCCTCTCCCCCTTCCAAGTCGGTGGATGCTTACGCCCACCCATTAATTTCAGGGAAATAATAATTTGAATCTAGTTCAATCAAATTTATACCATTCATATCATAAATATTACTTAGAATGTAATTAATATACAATTCAAAAAAAATAATTAATTGCTTGACAAATGCAATATATTAGCTGTGTGATTGATTTAGCTCAACCAATCTGAACTGGACTAAAATTTTCCTTAATTTTATGGGATAATTCATTACTGTAATTCATGTATATATTGTATACCTAAATATATGTATGCATATTGTACAAACTTATTTTTATAGTTTCAATAAATTTACTTTTTTAAGCAATATATAAAACCATCAATTTAATTCAAATTAGTGTAACCAATTGATTTACTGTGGATTTAAGTAAAAAAAAGAGCATAGACCTTAAACTAGTTTTATTGAATTTAATACCTCTTCAATATAATGGTTCATAGTTGAGAGCATAAAAGTAAATTTTCATAGCTAAAAAGTTTAAGCAAAATCACAGAAAACAATGGTCAGTTAAGATACTAATCTGCACATTTTAAGAAACTGAGGAAGGTAAATTAAAATTATTTTCCCCCAGCGGAACTGTCAAATGATTTCATATATCATATGCGGGTAAATTGTGAATTACGATTTATAACATAACATCTTCGACTCCACAAGTAGAACCATAAATACTTACCCGGCCGCCTCTCAGCAGTTTTCAGCCAGCCATCACGGCTTATGCCATGAGCGGTTCCATTCAACAGAGAGAACAGATCACCGGGGGCCGAAAACTACTTATAGAGAACTCAAACTTGTATAGACAAAAGAGTTGTACATGTAGGATCAAGTATATAATGTATCTGTAAACTTACAACTCTTCTATAACATTGTTTTGCCACTGTGTATTGCTCCTCAGCAGCGAAAGAAACATCAGCTCCTTAGGAAGCGTGTGAAAATTCTAAACTAATTGGTCAACCAAGAAAAGAAGAAATGAAAATTGTAAATAAATATTGTCAGTTTGCCGCCGGACATGCTCTCCTACCAATGTTTCCAAACCTTCTTGCGACACCGAATATGAGTGTCTTAGTCAAGAGTCCTCGGTCGAGACTACAGGCAACGGCAACAGCCCCACCAATTATTAGGAGCTTGGGTATGTTCACACGCTTTGGTTTCTCATCAGCCAAGTCTTGTGATTGTGTTTCTGATGAATCTCCTTCACCTTCCAAAATCTTCATGTAGTCCGGGTCAAGTTTTGTGTTAACTTGAGCCATAAATGCATGACGGGAGATGGGTGCTCCAGATAATCTATGCTTTTGGTAAGCACGGAAACCACGCTCGATATTTTTCACCGCTCCCCACATACCCTGACGCACCCCAAATTTTGCAATTTCCCATGGGATGCCCATGTCTTCATGGTGGAAGAGTATCACCTCACAAGCAGACAACTGCCCATTTCCTTTTCTTGACTCCACTGTCTCAATCAAAAAGAAGGTTTTTCATGATAAGTAAGCTCCATTTTTACAGAGAGAGACTAGAAATTTAGAAGTACGTTCCTAGGGACATACCTCATTTCTTTAATATTTGAAGGACCATAAAATTTTTCATGGCTCCAGAAAGTTTAAGAGATGAAAATGATCTACTTGTATATGTGCCAATTGCTATGTGTCTATTGGAAAATCAAATATTTCGACGAAGTAGGAAAATTAATTTTTTACCTGCTTGGATGTACCAACTCGAGTAGTAAAGATCAACCCGTCTCGGTTTGTCCCTCCTCGGAACAGAAAGACAGGGAACCCCCTGTTTCAGAGACAAAACGGCTGTCAAACTTCATATCATCAAACTAAGCACAAGGATATGATAAAATAGTAAGAGCGCAGAATTTTGTGATCGGTTCCATAGCAGCGAGAGATTTTTCTTTAATTAATTATTACTCCTTTCAGCCAGATGGCAAACATTGTCACCCTGATTGTGCAAGTGTCGGAGCTGTTGCATATAATACTTTTTGTTAATTATAACACCCTCCTTACGCCCTCGCCGTCATCACTGCATCATTTTGCGTGGCTATTTTGTACAGAAGAAAAAAGAAAAGGAGTTGTCAAGAATCTCAAAATTACTAAACTTAAGGTGTTAGGGGAGACAGATTTATTACCAGCAAAATGAACTCCCTAAAATTGGAAAATTCGCTCTTTGTGTCCCAATATTAACACTCTTATGTGATTGTCCATCATTTTGAATTCTTGATAAAGTACGATAAAGAAAACTAATTGTTCCATGCAGGTCTTACTACGGCCAGTATGCAATCTTAACTTCTGTTGTTTCCAACATCATTGAGGGACAATCGTCCCAAACACACGATTTGTATTTGCAGAAACTTGGAACTGTTAGAATCTTTAGAAAGTGAATTTGATTTTGCTATGCATCTCATTTGGACATGCACAGAACTCATTCGGCTTTTTAGACAATCGTTAAACACTTCCCTGCATAAGTATTTGAAAATGAATCTAGAAATAAGAGAAGACGAACCAAATAACATGTCTGTCTGGCTTTACCTTAGTGACACAGTAATACGATCTTCCTGACTCCCATATTCGACGGCCTATAATGTATTCCCTGTCACTACAGAAAAATGGGAACTGCACAGAACTGTCAGATATCCATACTTGGAATTGTGACGACAAGATGACATACAGGATCCGTATCATAACTGATCTCATTTCCTAACCTTCCGTATCCAATGAACCATCATCGTTCCTGTTGTGGGGCATTCTTCCAAAATTGAAGCATGTACAAGCATATCATCCCACCTCAGTCGGAATTCATCATCCCAGAAAAAGTCCCTTAATAATTCAGGAGTTGCATCCTCATAAACAGTTCTGCTGCAATACTGAGGAGGACCAGTCTGAAAAATCACCAGGAAAACCATTAAGCATATACAAATTGCACAGACAACATTGTAGAAGATACACCGTCATTCTTTACAGATAAGGAAGAACAAATTGCTCCAAGAAGATGGATCCTCAAACATTCTATTTAGTACCTCAGGTTCTCTCTGCCATGCCTGGTATCTCATATTTTGGGTTGAACGATCCATCACATGCTTCCATGGGGGGCCTGCATCTTTCCTCTCAACCAGATGGCATAGATGTTCTAAATCCTCGTATGTAATAAGCACACTGTCTTCCTTTCCTAATTCTGATGAACTATACGAGCAATATACAGTCATGAGAAAGTTGTGCCCAATAAATATAGAACTAAAAGTAATTCTCTTATCTCACTAATGCTCATTTATTAGTCTGTGCGCCAGGTGCCAAGTTCAACTACTGCCATGTCCATAATCTGGAAATACATGAGGCAAAATATTGATCTGGCAGCAATAGACGAAGCTAGATAGATTCTTCTTTAATTAATACGGCCCCAAAAGTTTAACCATGCAAGTATTTTGGAGGCTTTAATGGAATACAAGAATTACATGATGAAGCTACAAGTTTATGACACTCAGCGCAGATATACAACCACAATTGCACGCACAACCAAACGAATATAACATAAACACATTAACAATGTTACAATTAAATATCTGGATTACACAACAATATATATATGTATATCAAGCTGAAAATTCACCTGCAAACGGGGTCATCAACTGCCTGCGAAGCAATTTGTTCCTTCCCCATTCCATTATCCGACGCATAAGAACCAAAATTTGCAACCTTGGCCTTGCAAGAATCCAAGCTCTGGGTCGAACCAAATCCTTGAACGGGAGAAGGAATCACAGCAGCAGGTGAAGAAGGTGCTGAAAATTCAAATTTACAATTCCCTAAGCTAGCCCACCTAGGTTTCCAAACCCATCCCACCATTATACCCACCAGAAAAGCAATCCAAACAGGTCCCAGAAACTGTATCATCCCTATTATCATCCCCCAAATTGTGGGCCTCTTCAGAATCTCCAAGAACGCCTCAACCAAAGCCATAACTACTCAACCTCACAAACAATAATCACACAACAGCAGAACAAAAGGGGGAAAACGAAAAACAAGGAAAAAAAAAAGATTGAAAAAAGAGGGTATCCAAGAAATCAAACACAGATAGATATCAAAAGGGTATGTACAGAGTATCTCACGAGAAGGAAGGAAGGAAGGAAACATGAAATGTTAAAATTCCGCTTATCTAGCTCGCGGGGGAAGCTTGATTCTATCTCAATCTTTGTTGGAGTCGTCGTCACCCAATAACGTGTTTCTCGTCGAAAAGGATTTAGCCAAGAACTAAAGATAGAAACAAGAAAGGAAAAAGTTTATCCGAATTGCACCGCCAAATCCAACGCTTCTGCAGCACAAGAATAACCAGTGGCTTTGGATTGATGACGGCGAGAGGGCGCCAGCTGTTGCCTTATTGAGTTGACTGCTGGACTGTTTGGATTTGTTCAATGTGCGAATCCGGAGTTTCGCCTCCTATATTTTCTGTACATGTATTGGAAATAGGCAAACTCGGGTTTTAGTGTAGCACGACTACAATTTCAAAAAATTTTAATTCGAATCTCATTCGATATTTCGTTTTAATTTAATTTAATTATATAAATATAATATATTTATCATGTAATTAATATATAATTTAAAAAGTAATCAATTTTATAGAATAAATTATAAATATGATCACTTATTCCATGATTGATTTAGTTTGACCAAACTCAATTCGTATAAAAACTTTCTATACAATTTTATACAAACAATTCGGAGTGTGCAATTTTCGATAAACTTTGAAATAAAAAATTTAGTTTTTATGAATAAATTCAGTTTAATTTTTTTTTTGTGCCAATTAAATCCAATCGAATAATGAACTTTAAAAATATATATATTACATTAGAAACATATACATACTTATAATAAAAAATAATATAAAAATATTAAATATCTAAATATCTGTATTTATAATATAAAATACTACTTTTATAATTAATACATGCTTAATTTATATAATATTAATTAACAATACTTTATAACTAACAAACTAATATTACTACACTATATATTTTTTTTTAATATTTGATTAATTCGATAGAAATTCGAACTAATGGAAATATTCATTTCGATTCGAAAAAATTTTGGTTAGTCAAAATGACCACCCCTAAATATCACACGTTCTACTTTTGTGTTTGAAAATCCTGTTTTTCTTCTCCAATAAAATTAGTTCAAAAACATTTTAAGAAACAATGGTAAAAATTAAAATTTTCAACTATATTTTAAATTATTTTTATTTTACAGCATATATAAACCACATATTTTTTTCTTAAAATAAAACTACGAGCAGATTTTTAATTGATTAATTCAAACGTATTCTAGACTAAATCATAAAATTTGAGAATAAAACATTAATAAAATTGCATTTGAATCGATAAAAATTTCAAATTCTTAAAAATAAATAATTGAGACTTTGTTCGACTGAATTTTAAATTTCAATAATTTCAAATTATTTTATCTGAATTTTAATTATAATAAATATTGATGGAATTTAAATTCTTTTTATATAGATATTATTTTTTCAAACCAGTCCCACAAATGTAAATCTAAATGAGGTCTTACTTGATTGATAAAGTTGATGCGTGAGTT
Organism: Sesamum indicum; assembly: GCF_026168435.1. Lineage (NCBI taxonomy): Eukaryota > Viridiplantae > Streptophyta > Magnoliopsida > Lamiales > Pedaliaceae > Sesamum > Sesamum indicum. The sequence continues at coordinate 13,051,819 of NC_142663.1, read as the reverse complement.
CGAGTTGCATGAATGTGACTGCATCTCCATTTCTATGGTATATTTCTTATTTCTTTGGCTTATTTGAAAATATTCGTTAATTTGAATTATTAATTATTGGATCAACAATCAAATTTAAACGTATTAATAATATAATAAATAATCTATTATATCTTTCTTTTTTTTTTAAAAAAAAAAAGAGTAGCCAAATAATTGAGGTATTAAATGCTTGAATGTTAAATATAGCATAGGTTAACTCTTGTCAACTCTTGATGACGGCGTCGTTCTACAATAGGCATGCCTAACTGAATTCAAGTCTACAAGGAGGCAGAAAAATAAAAGCAACGGCACTGAGTAGATATGATCGTTGCTCTCCAATATAGTTCCATAACTTTAGGTCTAGATCCTCAATCTCATTCCATAATTGATTTTTGCGTATATGTATTTAAAAAAAGTTGGTAGCATTATATTGGATAAGTTTTAGGAATAATTACGCTGCCCTGTCATGAGGTTTGGTATTATTAAACGTATATTTTTTATAGTTCAAAGAATTACATCTGGTATCCCGACGTTTGTTCCTGTTTGACAAATAGATCAATTCGTTAATCAAATTCACCGAATTTGTTGAGATCCTGGTACTAGCAAAGAGCTTAAATAATATTTACTCACAATTAACTTATTACTGACTTATTGTCGACAATAATTTTTTTTCCAAACAAATTAGCATTATAAGGATGAAGATATACCTCCTCATATAAGGGTAGTTTGGTTGTAAAAGATTTATTTGACCTACAATAAGTTAGCCGAAGTTAAATATGAATTTTCATTCTTTTTTTTTTGTTAATAGCAACATTTTTTTGTAAACTTTAACAAATTTACAACATAAACATTCAGGATATTGAACGAAAATTTTCAAATTATACGAACTTTATATATAATTGCAGTAAATCTAAAAAAATGACGATATAATTATTCCTGAGTTTCTAATATTATCCTTTGATATTTAAATTAGTGAAATGAGTAAGAAAATAGTTGAAAAGTAATAAAAAATCATTAAAGAATGTATATTTGAGTTAAATATTAAGGGAAGCAGGTGGATGAGTATCAAGGGAAGCAGGTGGATGGTAATGATCCAAATGAGAATGGCCATTCTATTCCGGACTCGACTCGTTATTACGTACCAATCAATTGGCAAAGTAAATTTGGCCTAATAATCAATTTTAAACAATAGTCAAATAAGTCAAAAAAACCATACTACACTAATTTGTTGGTTTCGTGCATTTGGCTAAAAGCTTTGACAATTCTATTCAAACTCAAACGCAATTATCAGATTCTCCGTGTAATTTATACACAAAAAGGGCTGTATGTAAGCATTGCTGCAATGATTTGCTCAGTATCCACCGGGAAGTCCCGCTCGAGCTGGCTGGACCGGCTGCGAACAGCCAAGGGCTTTCCAGAGAACGGCGTCACCGATCTCGAAATGTTCCTCCAAAACCCTAGTTCTCCGATTGCTGAGAGGCCGGGGTCCGTAGCAAATTCTGACCCAATTTGCTGTTCGACTCGGGATGAGGATAAACAGTTCTTCAATATAATGAGCGATGTTCTCAACGAGCTATTCAATTTTGGAGATAAATGCGGGAATTCCACAAAACTCAAAACGTCTGCTCGCAAACAGATAAACCCCAGAATCTGTGTATTTTCGAATAATGGGAGTCGTGAGATCAACAATGCAGCTGCGGAGAAGCCGACGCTGTTGAGGAGTGGCGATAGCAATAGTGGAGTGGAGGGAGTGAGAGAGCTGGATAAATGGGAAAATGATGGGGAGGGTGTTGAGAGGGATGGGAATTTGACTGGGTTTTCACGGACAGAGGTAATGGTTATTGACACGAGCTATGAGTCGTGGAAATTCGAGAAGCTGTTGTACAGGAAGAAAAATGTGTGGAAAGTGAGGGATAAGAAAGGGAAGAGTGTGATTATGAGGAGTAAAAAGAAGAGAAAAGTGAGTAGGAGCGTGGAGGAGGATCAACATGGGGGAAAGAAGTTGAAGGTTGATAAGAAGGAAGGGAGCACAGAGGGCTGTGAGTTGCCGCTGAATGAAGTAAGTCTAGGACACTTTGGTATAATTGTTGATTACAGTGTGGTGTTATGTTTACATTGGGTTGTGTTTGCCAAATAATGCATTGTTTCACGTATGTTTACAATGATATTGTTGTAATGTTGTTTGGTTGCTCTTAGTTGAAGTAAGGTTAAGCAACTAATGCTGATTATGTGTTATGAGCTATGTCTATTGATGTGTGTCCACACGAGAATGTCTTTTCAGGTGCATGAACAGATTTTGCATTATGTGGTCTATGATAGCTTGTTAGGAAGAGAGGATATCTTGTAATAATGAGGCTTAATGATTTTTATACTGGTAATATATAATCTCTTACTGAAATAGGACTATGGCGGCTGGATTATCTACTTCACGTGCCATTACCTTTTGGTCCGTGTAGGTTCTGTGCTTGCTTGTTGATTAGTTCTATGTCATATAAATAAGATAAGCTTGTGACCACTGCACATAGTTTTCCTTGTTAACATGTTTTAAACATTGTGCAAGCTTCAGTGACATGCATTTCTATAGGGTCTTTAATCAGTTGTCCTTCTAGTGTTCTGATTCTTCCTGATCTTGTCAGTATGTCTCCTTTATTTCAAAATTTGGTTTTGTACATTCATGAAGCCAGAACATTTTGAAGACTAAGTTGCAGGCTCTTTGAAATATATTTTGGATATCATGGTCACCTAGGGCTTATAACAAGATGCTCATCTATCTTGCAATGTTGAATGCTGATTTTCAATTTGCCCATTACCATTCAAGCAAAGGTTAACTGCTAATAATGTGAATCACTTTGAAAACAGATCTTGCTGTGCAATGTAGCAAGTACTGATGATAGTGCCTCTTTGATCACTTATGTTGCTAGTCTGATGTAGGCTGACTCTATTATAGTGGGATGTGTTGATGTAGTCCTTTCTTGTCGTGCTTGTCATGGAAATTAATGAGTCAGTTGTGCATTGCATGATGGAATTTTTTGTGGTTTGCACTATTTTTGTTATTGTGTGTTTATATGTTTTTTAGGTTCAATTGCTTTATGCCACAATTCTTGAGAATTCACCTTTTAGGTTTTACGTTTCTGATCCATCGACAGATCCCATTCAGATATGGTTCTATTCAGATTAGTGCATTATGGTGTGAATGAGAATGATAGTGTATGCTCCATACTGGGGCATGTGTCTGTTGACCTGACCTATGTTTTTATGATTTGATCTTTACCCTGGCTTATTATATGTTCCACAGGTATATCATCAGATCAATAAATCAGAAGTTCTTGGCAAGGGTTCAAGCAAAGTTGGTGGGACTCTTGAAAAGAAGCAAGAAGACTTGTAAGAAATATGCACTTCTCATTATCTTTTTTCTTTCTATCACACAATTTTCTTTGGTATTTGCACATATATTTTCCATAACGGCTGCATTTCTTGTGTCTCCAGGAAGTCAGGAAATGGAAGCTCATCTGTTATTCTTATTAAGAGCATTCATACTGGTAGGAAAAATGGTCTGAAATCAAAACAAAAGAAAACTTGAGGAGGATCCCATTTGGAGGTTCCACAGTGGAACAAGATGTCTTCTAAGCTGCAAACAACTATATATCTTCTTTGTCGAGGTGATATTGTCCTGTGAAGATCATTATTGACTCTTCTGGGTGATGATACCTATAACGCTTAGCTGATTAAGCAATTTTTTTCTGCTGTGTCCAATTTGCTATATCGCCGTCATGCCTCCTTTGCAGTGGTTGTCCACTGGTTTTAGGCATATTAAAATCTGATGCCTATTGCTTTGTGCATATAAGACAAATTGTAACTATGCAATTCTTGGTGATAGACATCACGGTTTATATGCAGACCGCCGTCTGTTTTATTGAGCCTGAAATGATTAATTACTTATGTGAGAAATCGATCCATGGTTTCATGGAATTTTTCCTTGCAGAGTTTTGCATTTTATTTAATTGCTGCAGTTTATGTTGGTGGGACTAGATTACTGGGCAGCACTGCTGAGAAAACTGTCCCTCTATGCATTATGTACATATAAAACCACCTTTACTTCAGGGTATTAGCCATGATATCACAAGTTATTAGGCCTAATTTTTTGTGTACTTCCAAATGGGCGGCCCGTTATTACTGCTTCAGGCCCGGAACTGTCGAGAATTGGGTTGTGATATCAAACCCGCCCATCTTCCCGATATTAGAATTAGCCTGGGGCCACTTATGGTGATAAAAAATCTTACAATTTTTGGTGTCATTTTAACTTGTTTTGGTGTTTACTGCGGAGATAGAGAATAAAGATAAATAAATATGTATTAGAGATAATGTGTATGTTTAGATTTATTTTTGGAAATAATATAAAATAAATATGGTATATTTGATGATGTTGATTAGTGGGAGATAAAAAGTACTGTTTATGGTCAAATTATGTATTTTTTATATATATTTATATATATATATATATGAGTATATATATAATTTATTTAGTTATGAGTGAATTAAAATAAATAGTATTTTATAATCATAATACAATTCTAAAACACTTAAAAATTAGTAAAAAATGGGCAAAATAATTCAAGCTAAATAAATACATACACTAATAAATACATAATCCGCATTTGTAATAACTGTAAAAAGGGAAGGGGGGATTTCTTTTATGTAAAAAATTCGTTCCGTTGGGTTATTTCTCAAAAGGAAAACAGAGGATCTATTAAATTTCAAGTATTCAGTTTCACCACCAAAATAAGTATAAAGTAAACTTTTTATAAGTTAATCAACAATTTTACTTGTAACTCAGTCATCTTATTATCCAAAGTAAAAGTGGGCTAAGTGTAGGACATAATCTCTATTTAGATCTTTAGTCCTAAGCCTAACATCTTACATATTTAGTATAGGTCCAACGACATGTCTTCCATGTGGTAATGATTTAGAAGCATGATTTTTATTTATACCTCATACAAGTATACATTGTATAATGCATCACAACATCTATTTCACCTTACCCTACTGTAATCAAATATCAATTATAAGCTAGTATTTTTCTTTATATACTATTTTGTATTTACACTTTCTTTTGGAGTAATAAAATATCTAATTAAATTTTCTGTTTAGGTACCCAAGACTTTTATGTGGAGGAAAAAAATAGAAATAAAAATAATAGCATTGGTAATGGAAGCTCCTTTTTTCAAAAATAAGAATCAAAATATAAACATTAAAAATAAAGAAAAGACAATGAATATCAATTTATTTGAAATAATATTTAGAGTATATTAAAATGAGTTCCTCTATAGTTTGATTATTATGAATACTCCATGTTTGTAAAATTACTAATATCGTTTTAAATTCAACGTCCGTCTAATAAGTAACTCGATTTGTTAGTTTCTGTTAATTTTTTATTTTTTTTTGGTATATTGACCAAAATGTCTTTATCGACCTTAAAAAAATTATGAATTAAGTGGATAAGCTTTTTTTTTAATATTTTTTTAAAAAGAATACATTAAAATCAAAATTAATAATTTTATGTGTTCATTCAAGAAGAATTATATAACTTTTAAATTTTATCAAACATCACAAATTTTTGGGGAGGTGGTTATAATATTTAGCTGCACTTAAATTATGATATTATTAAGCTTGTGAGTGCGAGCAAACAAAATTTTTGCACTGAAATTGTTTAAAATCGAACGTTTGTACAAAAGAAGCCGCAAGGACTGTAGCTGAGCTTATCCATCACTCTTAACTCTCCTCATCAATGGCTGCGAATCCCTTCGCTCTGCCCACCGATCCTCGACTCCAATCGCCGTCTCTTTACTTCACAGCTTTCACTTTCACCCATTTCCCACTCACTAAGTTTTCTGGTTTGTCTCTCCGCCAAAGATCTGCGAGCAATCGCCTACTCCTCAGCTGCCGCTGCGGCGCTCTCGCTATCAGTGGGAATGACTCCACAAGCATGTTTGCGGACTCGGGTATGTGGATTAAAGTAATATAAAAGTTTTGATTCTTTTTAGTCTCTCGCCGACGTAAATTATGTCTCTTGCTCAATCTGGGAATGAAGTAAAAATTGTCCTTCCTTTTCCTGGTTTCAGTTAGGTTTGAGGTATGACGCCATTTTCGTTTATTTCAAGAAATGGTCTTTTAATTCTTATGTTTTAGGTATAATGTTGTTCTCGTTGCTTCAAGAAATGGGGTTCAACGAGAAGGATACTGAAGCACTTTTGAGTACAAATGCAGCTCTTAGATTTACGCCTTTCGAATCTATTCGTGCTAGAGTTCAGGTCCTGCAGTCTGCTGGAGTGAATGGTCTTTCTCTTTCGAGATTAATTGTTAAACGACCAGATGTATTAACAGCTCAAGAAATTGATGCACTATTGTGCTTTCTTGTTAATGACGGTAATCTAGAGTTGCAAGGGAAAATTGAGCCCACCCAGATTGAGCGGCTGTTGAATGGGACAGACCCTGAATTTCTGGTGGGATTTGAGAGGAAAGTAAGGTTATTGCTTCAGTTCGGAATTCCCAAGGACAAGCTTGTTCATGTGCTCAACACTGTTAATTTGACCAAGGCCTTGTGTCTTAAATCTGTGGAAGAAATTGAGAGAATGCTAGCTTTTTTGAACCGTTTTGGTGGGGCGGACTTGATCCTTCGTCGTCCTGCCATTCTCAATTATGAGTTGGAGACTCACTTAATTCCAAGAATTGGTTTTCTCTTGGAGTTGGGTGGGGGTGATGAGAGTGCCACTGCCGCAGTTTTGCGTAAATTCCCCTTTGTTTTGGCTTATAGTGTAGACCATTTAAAAGATCATGTTGAATTCTTGAATTCATATGTTGGGTTGAGCAATGAGGAGATTTTTAGGATTGTCCTTGTTTACCCAAGTTTGTTCAGTGCCAGCAGAAAGAGGAAATTGCATCCAAGAATCGATTTTCTCAAGCAATGTGGATTGACTTCGCACGACATATATAGGTTTCTGATCAAAGCGCCCTTGTTTCTGAGCCTGTCATTTGAGGAGAATCTAGCAAATAAGTTGGTTTTCTTGGTGAAGATTGGGTATGAGAACAGAACGAAGGAATTGGCTCTGGCAATGGGAGCTGTTACCAGGTGCAGCTGTAAAAATTTACAAGAGGTTATTGGAGTGTTCTTGAACTACGGACTGACTTGCGAGGACATTTTAGATATGAGCAAGAAACATCCGCAGGTATTACAGTACAATCATGAGTCGTTAGAGGAGAAGCTGGATTACTTGATTGAGGAAATGGGTCGTGAAGTTGGAGAGCTGTTGTCTTTTCCTGCATTTCTTGGTTACAAGCTTGATGGTCGTATCAAACACAGGTATGAAGAAAAGAGAAAGATTTTAGGCGAAGGGATGTCCATCAACAAGCTACTGAGTGTATCCGCGGCAAGATTTTCAACCAAAACTAAAAGGACGGGACCTGTGAGTGTAATCCATGACCTAAATGAAAGTGAAGATAAATGAGAAAGCCAGGACTTGCAGTTTATTTGGCTAATTGACTTAGGACTTCAAGTTACTTCATTTTAATTGTCAATATGAGGTTTGAGACATCCATCTCCAGTTCAAATGCACCAATGCTCTGGTTGTCCTTGATGTTTCTCAAGTCGAAAGCTATGGCAAATTATCTTATTGTGAATGAACTATATAAGAAAATGATTGCTGATATTCAAGTGAAAGAGATCAGAGTGCTGCTTATGGAAAAATAAGATGAGACACATCGCAGCAAATGAAGTCACCTCTTGTGCAGAAACAAACCCTACAGAAAACCTATTTACATGTTCTGCGTGGTGGTCTGTGGTAGGACAACATCTAGATCGTTTTGAAATTAGCATGTTGATAACAGCAGTCCTCAGAGGACAATAGCAATTGTTTATATATTGATTTTTGTAATTCTGTGATATCCTGCTTTTACTAATGTACCTAATATTCGATGGCTATATTCTTGTATACTTAAAGACGAGGCCTCCTCCTACCGGTTCCAAGTGCCCTGTACAAGAGACATGCTTTAATTCTATATTGGATTCATGCTCACACTAGCATTTTCTTGCACTTTATATGACACCATATACAATGCTAAACAATTTAGCATATCTCTTTGAACCACAGCTACTCTTAAAGCTAGGAAGAACTGCCATCATCACAAATTATAGTTAATTTCTAGCTAAATCAAGAACTGAACTTTCCAGTTTCTCTGTTTTGCTGTTTCCTTTGGGAATAATATGCCCGTAGTCTCCAGCTTTACTTCTCTGCGCAATGTTAACTTCAGCTGAAATAGAATAATCGACTACATATAGCAACTTCAAGACCAGTAGATAATCAAAGCAGAAAAACAGAAACAATGGTTCAAGGGGCATATCAAAATTCTTCGTCATAACAATCTGCAAAGAAATACCGAGTCATCTAATGCTACAGAGTACAAAAATTTTACTGCTATAGGCCACTATAGAGTCTTAAATCAGTTTGTTTGACTTCATATGAGTAAGGTTGTCTGCTTCCTGAAGCCATGTGAAATCAGGAATCCAACTGGTATAATAAACTTTTCCAACTCCTCTGCTTCATGCTCCCACTATTATGTCCTAACAAGGGAAAGTACAACTGTATTCTATCAATGCATTATCATTCCAAACAGGGCTCAAGCAGACTCTTCATACGCTAAACCAAAGAACCATCATCACGGATAGAAGCAAAACAAAACAACATAGTTACTTAAGCAATGTACAATAGGATTACTAACAGCCTATACATTTCATTTGAAGAGCTCAAACATCCAAACAATACTACTTCGAGGAAGACCTGAAGCATATGACGATGGGGGTAAAGCACTAGAAAGAAAAACTGAGTAGTGACAAGTCAATATTGATTGAAGAAGACGGCTAACAAATATCAACTGTTGATTATTGAACAAATAATAGATGAAAAACTGTCATAAATGATGTCTTCTCGTTCCTCTCCTTCATCAGGGACCGCCTAATCCTCCTCACTGTTAGCGCACTAGAGTCCCTAACTTTCCCCACCACTGTTGGTGCATAAGGGTCCTTAATCTTCCTCAACTTTCTCTGTATAATAGATGAATCATAACCCCAAATCACCCTCTTTTGCGCGAACTACCGCTTCTTTTTATTTTAAGGCTATCACCTAAAGTTCTCGATAAATCAATCAAGATAACAAACTAATGCAACACAATTGATACAGACTTAGTACATTCTAATCAATGAGCACAGACAAACCTTACATTTTCATAATTTCGAACTTTCCCTAAACTCCCCACAAAGAATAGGTAATCGAACATCTGCTTCCCTTACTAAGTGCCTCTGTTTTTTAACTGCCTTAACCAACTTCTCTTCCCTACAGCTCTTCACAGTGAGTTAGTTGTATTTTCAGAAAAGAATGTCTGAATTCCTAAGTCCTTAATCAATGAAAGAAGTTCATAGCCAAAGTTGCCCCTAAAAGGTATAACATGAATGGCTATTCAACAAGAAACTGAACAACATTTGCCTCCACCCACATGATCCCTCTCCAAGATTCTCCCCCCCTTTTTTCCCTTTTCAAATTCTTTTCCAGCTAGATTATAAGAAATGGCAAATGTTGAAATTTCCCTTCACATACATGTGGTCTCTTCTGTCATAAACATGTGAGATGTTTTCCCACAGCAAAAAGATCAGAATTTCCTCCACCTTAATTGCTTTCAAATACTCTGTTCCTTTGCCTCTTTCAAACCAGCAAGCAAGAACATCAAGAAACTCTAGTGGCCCACAATTTCCTCATCCTCCATTCCTTTTATTTCCTCATCCTCCATTCCTTTTATTTCCTCATTTCAACAAGAACCTAACAGTTAAAAGACAACGTCTTTAGGCATAAGGAAGAAAAGGGTACCTATGAATTTTTGCCTTGAGAATTGACTTCACAGAGGAGAGAGGACCATCCCACTACATTTCACTCCCATTTCATCTGAGCCCAAGAAACTGCAATTTCGTGAAGAAAAATGGGCTGACAACCATTTGAGCTGCTAAGCGCAGAGAGTAAACCACGAGATGGAGTTGGAGGAGCAGCAAAGAGAGAAGCCCTTTCCTTGAAGGTTGCAAGGCAAAAGAGTTCTCACACAACAAACAGTTCTAACAGTGGCGACTGAGACACACAGAACCTGGTGATATTTGGGCTGGTACTGAATTATTATCGAGATCGGAACGATGGGCAACACGTGGGTCTATCTGATTTGTCTGTTCCAGTGTGGACCCAACGGGCTGTGATGTATGTCCAGCTCAAATGGATAACTATTGCTTTCGTTGGCATGCCCTCTCTATGCAAAAGTACTTCTTATAATGTCCTTTCAGATATTAATTATTAGAAGTTTGTTCTTTTCATTCCCAATATTTATTGAATTAATTTTTTTATTAAATCAATTCTAATTATATTATTATTTTAACTGATAATGATAATAATAATAATAATAATTTGATATATATATTTATAGCCAATCAATATCAGCTATTAAATTTTTTTTACACATAGATGGAATTCAAACATATGAACTTATATACGGGACGTGAACCACTTTCAATTACGTAATTAGCTCAATTTTGTCTGCATATGTAGATAAATGTGTTAGTACCGTTAAGTATGTTATAAATGACTTATGATTATGAAGACAGTTTTAACCCAAAGTAATAATTGAAGTTGCGTTTCTTCTATATATTTAAAGAATTGTGTTGGTACGGTTAAGTATATTCTAACGACTTATGGCTCTGAACACAGTTCTACCCACAACGACAATTGAAATCGTATTTCTTCTACAAATATAATTTTGATATACAAAATCGCAGCCATGAGGTAAAAAGTATTATTTTTTTTTGGGTAAATATAAGTTTCATTAATAAAATAAGATTCTACAGTACAACAGTGCTCAACTGGTGGTTTCTCCCTCGACATGCCAAGAGATACGCCATAATCTATATAACGCACATGAACTAACAAAACGAGATAAATTAACACTGATAATCCTCTGTCTAATATCTTCCACGATAATGGTGGCTATTATATTCGGTGGTCGCTCTGTATGCTCAAAGCGCCTCAAATTTCGTTCCCTCCAAATGTGGTAAAAAATATTATTTTTGATAAATTGAGTTTGTTATTTTGCTGGTGGGGGGGGGGGGGTTAGGCATTAGGAACATTAGATGCTAATATAGGAAGTCCATTTGTAATAGATTAAACGTTTGAATCATGAAAAGTATCATTCCAAGGAAAAGTGTAAGCTGGACCCATTCAAGAACAATCTTTTAGGCCAAAATTTAGGTATTTAGGTTGTTAATAATGATTCTTAAAGATGTCGCACAATCCTAGATTGTTCTATGTCTCTCTATCTATTTAGCTTATATTTCTACTCATGTATTTAATATTATGATTTCAAATTTCTACTCAATTTTATTTTTTAATTTATTTATATAATTTTAAATTCAAATGATATCAAATCATTCGTCTCTGAATTTAAATTATATTTTGTTAAATATTAACGGATTTCAAATTCTTTTAGTAGGGAGTAATTTGAAATTATTCTTTAAATTCAAATGTACGAATATATATATATATATATACATTTGGATACTATTGTATTTAGAGAAGCGAAATATATAAATTATTTTTGTTTAAAAGAATATTAATAATAAATTTAGATTTGAATTTGATTAAAGAATTTGGTGAAATAAAGTAAAAATTTATCAATATTTAATAAAATATAATTATAAATGAAAATAAAACGATTTGAATTCTAATGTATTTTATAATTATAAATGAAAATAATTATAACAAAAATATAATTCCAAATTCAAAATTTATAAAATTTTGATAGATATAACAAAAAATTATATTTTATAACGATTTAAAATATAATTCCAAACAAATTCAAAAAAAAAATTATAACAAAAATTTGAATTCTCTATTTTGAAATCGTCGGTCCAAAATGTAGCATATGATTAAAAAAAAAAAAAAAGTGTATGAAAACTATGCACATTGGAAGAATTCCTTTTGGGGAAAAAGCTCATCAACTTTAGCACATGTTTAGTTTGTGGTGGCCCACAAGAATTTAGGTCAAAATGCAACGTTTTATTTCTATATGTCTAATATTGTAATTATACATAGAAACCCATTTTTTTAAAAAAAAAAAAAGAAAACACCTTTTTATTTTTTTTCTTCTTTTTCATTTTGTGTCTGGATTTATAGTTTTTATTGATAAAACTGCGACAATGCAGTACCAATTCTTAAAATATCAATTATATCTATCAATATTAAGTAATATAGTTACTTATTTTTTCTTAAATTATTCACTTAATTTTTTAACTTTTGATTTATTATCGTGTTAATCCCATATTTTCACTATATCTTCATCTCTTATCCCAATTAAATTATAGGGTAAATTACAACTAGTTTCACTGAGATTTGACATAATTATGAATAACTCTTCGTTGTTTAAAAAATTATAAATACCCCGTAAATAGAAAATAATTATGTAGCCCCTAAATAGTGATGTGGACATTATTATTTTACTCTTATTGACTTTTTTTTTAAATAAAAAAATATATTTGAAAAAATATTAAAATATTTGAGGGTGGGTAAAAATAAATAATTTATAGAAAATATTTATTCATAAAAATATTTTAAAAAATTATAAAATCTATATATAAAGTTATAATTTATAATCTAAAAGGACATTTTGATCAGTTCATAGCAAAAATTAAATGAAAACCTAACGAAATGAACTCATTGTTAGACGAATGTTAAAATCAGGGAGGATATTTGTAATTTTCAAACAACGAAAATGTATTTAGAATTATTCCAAACCTCAGAAAAAATAATCATAATTTACCCTAAATTATAAATTGGATTTTTACCATCGTATTTGCCCCTCCAAAACTTCCGCTTCGTATTTACCACTTGCTCTATTTTTAACTATATGCTGACTTTTATATTTAAAGTATATACTATGTCCATCTAATTATATGCGCAAAAGTATTACATGCCGCGATAAATAATAATATAAAAAATATGGCTATATGATTTAGAATAGGGACCATTTGTGACACTTTATTACATGTCCACATAGAGTGGGTGGGTGTTAAATCCCCCATGGCCATAGTGTAGAGGTGAGAAAGAAATAAAAGGACAAGTCAAAAAGATGATGAGATGCCACTCTCATAAAATCTTCAAGATATTTATGTACAACTCATCTTGTATAAGTATCTCTTTTTTTCATGTATCTAGCACAAGTCATGTTGTGCCAAGACTATTTTTGTAAATTTTTATATGTTATCAAATTTTCATTTTTTTTCTTACACAATTTCCGAGTTAGCTGCTTACTTACTCGTTCTCTATATTTGTTAAGGGGAGACTCTTATAGTAACTATCATGAATGGCTAAATGTGATTTGTCTAAAACGTCATTTTTACACAAATGATCATCTTATTTATTAGTTAATGTTATTTATTTTGATATTCACACACATTTAAAGTTGTTTTATCTTATTAGTTTTGATCAGTTACTCATTTTAGTTTTTTTTCTTTTTTATTAAATTAAATAAATATATAAAAATTTGAATAATACATATGCATTAAGTATGTTTCAATCGCTAATCGTACAAAATTACTTTTGGTGGACAAGATTTGGACGGACTAAAGTAACTTACTTAAATTTATTTTATTTTTTTTCCATAAATAATGATATCTTTTAATTCATTAGTTATGTCAATTACTTTATAATGCATGTAATTTTAAATATAATTTATTTCATCAATTGTATTCTTTTCATTAATTAATTAATTTATTAAATAAATACAATAAAAATTTAAATTGTATAAATCGTATCAAATGTGTTTCATACTATATAAAAAAAAAATTCTTACACAAATAAGGTTTAATAAAACTAAATCAATTAAATAACAAATATAATATATGTATAATGTGATTGATCATTTTTTTAAAATTATATACCACTCATAAAATAAATATATATATTTATCATATAATTAATTCAAATTTGATCAAAATTGCAAAAAGACTAAAACTTTGTATGATGACCCCACTTATATTTCCACCACTAATGCACTTGAAAACTCATTGTATTAATGGAATCATGGAAAGAATGTTCTACACACATGTCCATCCCATCCCATCCCATCCAAGTTCTTGATCTGCTGCTACACAGAACCCCACAAACTCCAGAGGATTCCAACCAATGACAAACCGAGCTTGAGGAACCCCACCAATCCCAAAACACTTACACATAGACAACATTGCTTTTCTTACAAAACACTACATACTAATATTATATTATTTATTATACTAATGAAAGATTAAACAAAACCAGTTTGACAACACCAAAGCCACAAACTCAAAGATCTAAAACTACTTTTTTCTTGTGTCCACATGTCAATATCCTATCCATGAATACAAAATATCTTCCCAGGTGGGCCCACCAAGGGGGAAAAAAGAAGAGCTGTCCCATGTAAAATATCTTAGGAGATCATAGTTTATTCTGATTGGATGGTGAGATTAATGCTGTCCATTCAAATCCAAGTGTTGCCCATCTCATAGAATAAGTTTGTGCCACCAACCAAATATCATAGGAGAGATGAGATGGGAATTATGGAAAAAGGGAAGGGCAAAAACCAATGGGCCTTTACTTTTTGATTGGGGAGGGGTTGATGACGTGGCCATTTTGGGCCATACATATAAAAAAAAAAAAAGAGTCTTTGCAGATATTTGTGTGAGGTCCCCCTTTTCTTTTATATCCCCAAAAGTTGTGTGGATTTTCACTTTGGCCCCAGAGATTGTGTTTTTGCTTAATTGCCCGGAAGAGGTTATTTGTATTGTGTTTTATACTTTGTTTTTATTCTTGTTTTCATTGTGGGTTTTTAATTTTTAGGGTTTTCAGATGTAGTTTGAATTAATAGATTTTGTGATATCTTATTAATCGAAAAAATGTAGGAAGAAAATATGTTTGAATTATAATGTTAGGTGATAGTTTTCTATATAAAAAACGTGATAGAATTAATGTTTTAAAATTTATGGTACAACCATATAAAAAAGACTAATAAAAAATGAATCCCATAATTTGAAATAGTACATAATTGAAATCAACCTTTGAAAATGAAATTAAATAATGCCCAAGTTTTTGTAAGGTATATTTAATAAAGTGATAATAAAAATTAGTTTTGTTACTATATATATTTTTCATTATAGAATCACAATTTATTGATTTTTTTGATACAATACCAATGGATTTTAGTTTATATTTCTAGGCCGAACTTAATTATGACAAGGTTTGTTCTTATATTTTCTTAAAATTTCATCTAGACTAGGTATTAATTTTCCTCAAGAGTTGGAAGGGCTTGCAAATTATTGAAGTTGTCAAAGTTGGGGGTGTGAAACATTATTGTCATATCTTTAAGGGCTAAACTGCAAAATGTTGTCATATAATTAATACAAGAAATTCTGAGCCATCAGATGTGAGGCGGTTAAAGTGGACCAGTAAAAGGCGACCATAAGATCAAATTTCAGGAACTGGGGTCTCCATATTAAGATATTTTTGAGTTGAAAATGGTGCAAAACCACTGCAAAAAAGCGATGAATGAAACCAGGACTTTTTAGAAACTAATTTCCAACCGCTACAGGTGTGTTTATGCTATATGCTTGTTGTCTGAAAGCATCAAGAATCTCGAAAAATGGGTGAAGTTGTGGTGAGCAGTGAAGGTGGGATGGAATTAGTGGTTCAAGAAACAGAGGTGGCGGCAGAGAGAGCCCAGCAAGCTGAAAAGAAGAACCAGATAAAGAATATTGCAGCGGACGGAGGCGGCGCCGTGGCGGACGGAGGATCTTCTTCTGTGGTTAGGTGGGAGAGGTTTCTGCCAAAACTGGCGGTGAGAGTGCTTCTGGTGGAAGCTGATGATTCCACTAGGCAGATTATTGCTGCCCTTCTCAGGAAATGCAGCTACAAAGGTTGGTTTTCCTGTTCGGATTCTTGCGGGATGTCTGAAACTTTTTAAATGTCAAGAATTGAGAATTCGAGTGTTGGTAGGTGATGGGATTATAGGGATCTTGACTGCTTAGCTTGTTAATATGTTGTCATCTGTATTCGGGTGTTGTACAGTTCTTGTTTTGGCTGTGAAATTGTACATGGATACTTTGTGATCAGCTAATTGTCTATGGATAATACCATAGCATCCATGATTTTGATTCGTAATCTTAGGTGAAACAGCTAGAGGATGTGATTTTCGCTGAAAAGTTTGTGTCTTTATCTGAATTTCTTGGAATTCCCTTTAGATGATTTTAGCTGCCGGCAATAATGAAGTTCTTACCTAACTAGGCTGTCTGCTATGCTTGTTGAGTAACTTCTTCGGTAATTACCTCTGCAAAATGTAGTTTCTGCTGTCTCATGAGTTCATAATAATTCGACTGTTCTAGAGTCATGATCCTGATCTTTGCATCTGAAAATCTTCATGGAAAATTGGATTTTAGTGTATGTTAGTTGGATGTAGACAGAAAATTAGTGGGATGTTACGTAGTATGAATAGCAAGAAGATTTCTTGTCTAGCTGAAGCAGATTGGTTATTTATGTCAATGTGTTACGGCTATAGAGGTTAACTCCAATTTTCTTAAAGCAGTTGCTGCAGTTCCTGATGGCTTAAAAGCGTGGGAGGTATTGAAAGAGAGGTCCCAAAGCATAGACCTTATTTTGACAGAAATTGAATTGCCATCAATCTCGGGATATGCTCTTCTCACGTTAATTATGGAGCATGATGTCTGCAAAAATATTCCAGTAATAAGTGCGTTATTCGCAGCTTCTTTGAAATTATCCAAATCTGTTCGAGCACTATTAGATTCAAACACCTTTTCGTTGATAATGCAGTGATGTCGTCACATGACTCAGTCAGTACAGTCTATAAATGCATGTTGAGAGGTGCAGCCGACTTTCTGGTGAAGCCCATCCGGAAAAATGAGCTAAGGAACTTGTGGCAGCACGTCTGGAGGAAACAAGCTGTAAGCCAAATCCCACATTTTCTTCTTTGCTTATTTGTTTTAATGAAAAATCTGGTACAAAGTAAGCTCCATAATTTTCATGGGTTCTTACCATTTTCTTTATCATGAGACAGTCGAGGACCGCTGCTGGCCTTGGACAACCAGAGGAGAGCGAAGCTCAACAAAAGGTTGAAGCCACAGCAGAGAATAATGATATTAGTAATCATTCAAGTGGTTATATGGCATGCATTCAGAGAAATAGGGAGTGCATTGAGAAAGGAAGTGACGCGCAGGTATTTTTCGTTTCTCTATGCCAAAATTTTCAAAGAGCCCACTTCAAAATCTCAAATAGACTGATTCAAGATTGGAATAATATTGCTTGTCTTATCTGCAGAGCTCATGCACAAAACCGGAGTTGGAGACTGAAGGAGCAGATGTTGAACATGTCCACAGCCTCTTACTGCCGAAAGCCGCTAAATGTCTTTCAAATGAGATGAATATTTATACACAAGAAGAATGCCATCAAGAAAGTAGAAAAACACAGGCACATGATATAAAGGCGGGAGGTAATGCTTTCATTGCCTTGCTTGTAGTCATTGATATTTTTCAGCATCATGGACGGGTAAATGCTTATTGCTTGCCATTTCCGTCGTTCTGAATTTAGAGTCGGAGGCCATGGCTAGCAGAGATGCTAATATTGCAACAACACTGCCAGGGCAGGGCAAGAACTCCGATGCTGGTTGGGAGAAACTTAATGTTATTGGACAAAATCCTGAGAACAATCATGTGCCTCAGAATTCTTCTAGAGAGGCCATTGACTTAATTGGAGCTTTCGATAACTGCCTGAAAGGAACTTTTGGAAGTCCCGCGTCAAACGCTAGTACAAACAAGTTTGATATTTTGCCCCTTCTGGATCTATCTTTGAGAAGATCTCATCCCAGTGGCTCTGTGAATCAAGTAAATGATGAGACGCGTAGGCTAAATCACTCTGATGCATCGGCCTTTTCTAGGTGAGTTTGCATCCCTCTAAATTTTTATATAAGCAAGTGAAGTATCCAATTCTTTCCTTAAATCAGCATCATTTCATCTAAAAGCTTAGGTGTTTTTAAGGTCGTAATTTGTTTATCCGAAGAGTAGAGGACGAAATTCTTACATCTTTTATGAAATATTCCATGGATTGTAGATAATTCCAATTGATATGGAGTAGTTCAAACAGAATTTATATACTCTTGCAGCTACTAATACATATGTGAACCAACCCTCTAAACCTTGAAGGAACCTCATCAAACATTGTACAGTTGGTAGTCTAACGAACAAGCAACACATGCAGGTACATAAATAAGCCATTGCAGGCACGCAACTCCACATCCCCAAGCACCTGTAATCAACAAAAAGACCATGAGACGAATTCCGAGAAACAACTGTCCAATCTTACCCCTGATTATAATTCAGACACACATGGTCCGACAATAAGCTCAGTCCGACCAGGGCTGCCTGAAACTTCATTTCCTCACCCTCAGCAAAGGGAAATATTTCAACCGATTCCAGTTAGAGGTTTAAGATTCGAAAATATAATCAATGGATTTGGTTCTTTGATGCCTCAATTGTACTATGATCAATCAGCACCGTCTTCTTTGCCTAGTCCAGGCACACCTAACCACTCACCATCTTTCACTCAGTTGAATGCTTTCTATCCATCAGATCATCGGCCTTCGAGTTCTCAGCAATTTCATAGAATTGATCAAAGGATCAGTAATGCCATTGATCAGGCAGACAAAAAACAAGACCAAAAATTGGAAACCTTGGAGGCTAGGTTGCATGTGTCTCCTGCAAATGATCAGAGTGGTAATGGCACTTTCTATAATGGCCATATAAGTCATCACCACACTACAAGTTCTGGTAGCAATGTCAAGATCGATTCGACCTTAGTTGTCAAGACCGTACCCGAATGTGGTAATGAAGAGGGATCCCATGTCCACGAGGGTGCATCTCATCGTTCCATGCAAAGAGAAGCGGCTCTAAACAAATTCAGACTGAAGAGGAAAGACAGATGCTTTGAGAAGAAGGTTTGTTGATAACCCCATCAACCAACTTCATAAAATAACATGTGAATATTCTCTATTCAGTACATACATGTTGTGAAATTCCTTATACTAGTTCATATTTTCTTAATCAATATCCGACTTTACTGACAGGTGCGCTATGAGAGCAGAAAAAAGCTGGCTGAGCAGCGTCCACGTGTGAAAGGACAGTTTGTTCGCCAAGTACCTAATGAACCTCCACCAGGGAGCTCATCAGCTTGTTAGCGTTCTCAATCCTCTAACGTGAACAAATTTTGGCAGAAATAATAGACTGATCAGTTAGATTTTTTCAATTCCGTGTATCATGTAGCTTCATAAATCGATCAGTGAACAGAGGTACGCCACAGTTCAATGACTCTAATACCATTTCGCTCCCCCGAGTAACAGAACCAGCATGTAGCTGTTGTATATTAGTTTCTCTTTTAGGCGTTACATAGTTGTTGATATAGATATATTTGAGATATTAGTTTCTCTTTTAGGGCGTTGGAGTTGAATGATTCTAATACCTATAATTAGCTGTTGTATCATAGCCCATATTTTAGTCACGTTGTCGCTACTTACTGATACCGTTTACTAGTGACTTTATTATTTTGTTCTTTTCAAGTTGAGTTGAATCAATATCATCATATTATTCATTTGAGAAAAGAAGATTACATCTTAGCTTCTGTTCCGTTACGGTAGATGGTACTTTCAAGTACATTTTTCACACACATGAATGAAAATCGACTGGCTCGACTCTATGTGAACTATGATCACATTGCAGCTCTAGCAGCATTCAATGATATCAATAAGTAGAGTCATTCTTGCTTTCATGTGTGTGTGTGTGTGTGTGTGTGTGTGAGAGAGAGAGAGAGAGAGAGAGAGAGAGAGAGAGAGATGATCCTTTCTTTTGTCGTTGTTTCTTGCATTGTAGAAAAATTGCTTCTTTCTGGGTAATCTTCTGGGCTAGCTTGCAGCACGACAACGAGTATTCACCTTAGAGCACGACTATAATAGGAGAGGCGGAGGTATATTACCTTCCTGCCCATGGCTTTTTTTAGTAGGCGATTGTAGCCACACATTTCTAAGGGCGTTTTTGAAAATTTGACAGGTTGTCTTCCTTGATTGAGCTTTTCCATCAATCTCCATCGTCGATCACGATCTTTTCCTTTATTATCTTAATTAATACCACAATTATGTTTTATTTTCTTTCTGAAATCTCAATGCCATCCGATAACTCATTTTGATTGTCATAATATTGATTCACTAAAATAGTGTCCAATACATTTATTCATCCGACAAAATGACATCAATCATTATTTAAATTGAATTCAGTTCGTTAGTTATGTTTTTTTATTTCTCTTCACATTTGTTAAATTAAATAAAAAAAAATTGTAAGCAATTTCATGATATTGTAAATGAACAAATTATCCTTATATATATATATAAAATAATTTACCTCCAATTATTTTATAAAATACAACAATTTACCTCCTATTTTTTAAAATGAAGTAATTTATTTTTTTAGACAGGGAGGTAAACTATTTTATTTTAAAAAATACAGAGGGGATAAATTATTAGTTTTTGCTATGAAAATGTATTTTACTCATTTATAATATAACAAAAGGGTAATTACTATTTATCTAATTAAATAAATATAACAAAATTTTAAATTATACACACACATCAAACGCGCGCTTCATTTGATCCCCACCTAACACATGAATCATCCAAATGGACCTCAACATTTAACTTACAAACAATGCAAAACATACGATCCATTATTGATAAAAATTCAGCATTTTTTCATGTCGATGTCCCAATTTCCATTCTCTTCCACTCTTGCATCCAACATTTTCATGTCAGCATTTTATTTCATTTTGAGAGATTGTTCAAACAGACACGGATGCACTTGGGAGTTTTGGACACCCATGTCTCTCCCCCACTACCACCACCTCTTTTAACTATTTTCCGCCTACTGTCTTTGTCTCATAGAGGAGGTCCCAAAAAGGGGCTCTTCTTCAGTATGTGGATTCTTATGTTACTTTACTATTTTTAGAAAGCATCCCTAACTTTCCATGTCGATTACATAAATCTTATCATAGAGAAGAAGCTGAATGCCCAACATGAGGAAGCATCTGTAGGGCTTCCTTGCGCATTTATTTATTTTTAATAAATAATTATATATATATATTAATTGATGATTTTTTTTTTTAAGTTTGAAGAATGGGCACTGATCGGATACAATTACAAAAAAAAATTGAAAATCCAATAAAGGAACGCCTTCAGATCAAGAATAAAGCTCCAATTTCCTGCAATATAAAAAAATTACATCTAGTACCGTTGAGGTCCGTATCAATATAAAATAAATAAAAGGTCCTTTAATCAAAATCATACATGTGGGGAGCTATTTATAATTAAACTAACCATAGGGATCATTAGTGTATATTTGAATGGCAAAGGAGTGATTATGAAAGAGTGCATAGTTAAGTGTATCACGGGGCATGCCAAGGCAAATGCAAGAAGACAACCTACGGAAACAAAAAAGTGAACAAAAAAAAAACATTGTGTGATGGCAACCCACGCACAAGTTGTAGTGATAGTTGTGATGGATGGATCATATTCATAGTCATTTTCAATGGTGCTCAAATGCTAACTCCCAATGTCTGCAAAATTTCCTATTTTTCTCATCAACAATGACTGCAACACCACCACTTCAATCTGCTTACCCATGCAGGGTCCAATGATACTTCCATCCACACACACACACACACACAATCACACACACACACACATATATATATATATAAATTTGGCTGTAAGCTTTCCACCCTCAAGCAGTACTAAAAATTAAAAGTGTTAAAAAATAAAATTCAAAATCAGAGAGTAATTAAAGTTGGAATATTTAGAAAAATGGCTTAATTTTTACGATTTTAACTAATAAACTGTTGAAGTTGATAGGAAGGTGTTGCTTATAATTTTGGATTTAAATTAACTTAATTTAAACAGTTTAAAAGCAGAAAATCTAAATTAGCAATACTCCTTTTGACTTATTTTCAACGACGACTTAATTTGCATACTTTGAGCATTTCTCAATATTCATCCTAAAGGCAAAAAACCCTTTTCCTTAGCACAAAAGTAAAGGCTCACGGGACATTCTTCACTCCATCCCACTCTCTCATAAACTACATTTCCCAGATTCTCCCCATCTCTGCTTTTTCCTTTCGAGTTTTCTCTTTCCAAAATTTGGTGTAATAAATAAAAAAAATACGATCAATCCCTATAATATTATAAATGAACAAATTATATTTTTATTAAAAAAATATCAATTTAATTTTCTATATTTTTAAAATATAATAAATTACCTTTCTGTATTTTTTAAAATAAAATAAATTACTTTATTTTAAAAAGTATAGGAGGTAAATTATTATTATTTTTTTATACGAGTGGTAATTTACAATGTCCAAGGAGGGTAGAGTACATTAAACATAATAAATAATTATTAATAATTTTTTATATGAATCATTGATAATTACATTTTAAATTTCAATCATAAATAATTAATATACGCTAATTATTAATATCAAATAGACGTATCACTATGAAAAGTGATTGACTTTTTTTCTCAATAATTTGTAGTATGATCCCTCAGGATCTATCGTAATAAGCCATGGAAATATACTTTCATCAAAATATACAATTGTAAAGTGTGTGCATTATAGAGAATTCTCAAGTATATTCAAGAATCAATTAAATTCATATTACACTCAATGATTTATGCACTAGATCTTGCTCCCTAATTATTTTTTAAGATCCCGTTTATTTTGTGATACGAGTCATTTAGGTGATAGAGTAAAAAAAAAATCTATATATTAATTATACTATATTTACTTAAATTGTTTAAGTTTAATAAAAATTGGGCGCGCATAATACAAAGTAAACACTGTATATTGGGTAGCTTATTCAACCTAATAATAAATATATATATATATATATATATAATGGGATAATTACAACACCCTTTCATGATGTTTAATTTAAACGGTACGCCTCAAGTATTCTTTTCTTTTTTAAAATTAAAAATATGTTTCAATTATCTGACTACATACGTCAACAAATTGCGATAAATTGAAATTAGGGTAAATTATAAAGGACACTCTTGAACTGTGTCATAATTACAAATGTCCCTCGTTATTTAAAAAATTATAATACTTTATTAAAATTAATAGTCGTATAATAAATGCTTTTCTAGATTCCGATGTTATGGGAGAATATTTATTAATTTAAAAAATATATATAATTTTTTAAATACTGTATAAATAACAAATACAACTATTATAATTTAGTCTTAAAATTATTATCAAGGTTTTAACGTAGTGGGGACACGTCAGTCCTCACATTGTTAAAACATCACTTCTTGCAACAGTGATAATCATGTTATTTTCTCACTTGTCGTCAACTTGTCCCTGATTGGACAAACTCAAGAGACTCCTAAGACTAATAGCATGCTAGCAACCTCTTCATGCTGAAATTACCAATCCACCCTCGATAACTAAGGGTATATTACCCTTTACACACAGGAGGAAAACAACGAATCCAGCACCGGAAAAAAGGGAAATTTACACGGATCTAGAATGTTATTTTCATTTATTTCCAAATCTTGGGTAAGAACATTCATTAAAAGACAAAAAACTACTGAAATAAGGAGTTACATGTATGATCGAACAAAATTCAAGGGGGTATTTGCAATTTTAATTTTATATAATTAAAATGTGTTTGATCTAATATATACTTCGATCAGTAAAATTTTTATGGTATTGATTTACTCCATTTAATATATGCACGACACGTATATGAAATTTACACTAACTATGATTTAAGAAAAGATTTATATATATGACGTGTATGGGGTGCTTGCGAAAACTTATGTTTTTCATAAAGTGCCTAATTTTGAGAAAAGTGGATAAGTGATTGTAAAAATTGGGAGAGTTTTGAAGTAATAATTATAAGTAAAAAACAGTTGACGTGGAAATATATGGTAAAAAGAAATTAATGTATTGCCAACTTATTTGTTAAATTATCGAATTACTGTAACAGACGGATAGATCTTATCCACTATTTAAATATGGTATTTTTGAGATATATTTATACAAAAAATAATTAGGGTAACAATGAAGTTCAACTATCTTGAGGTTTATTTAGCACCCCTGAGGTTTATTTTCATCTAACAAATAAGTCCCCGCGTTGATTAAAATTCATTGAATTTGTTGATATTAGCAAAAAAATTAAATAGAAATTATATTTACCTTCGATTGACTTATTACTGATTTCTTGCAGCTCAAATAATATTTTTTTTTTGGAATAAAATACCCTTATAACGATGAAAATATACTTCCTCACCTACATTAATGCGTGAAGATGTATGGGGTTAATTTGATCATGAAAAAATTATTTGACCTGCAATAAGTTAGTTATAAGTCAATCAATGGTAAATATATTTTTTAATTTTTGTTAATATCAGCAAATTTAGTGCATTTTGACTAATGAAGGGCCTTATTTGTTATATGAAAGCAAACCTCAAGGATGCTAGATGTAATTTTTCAAATTACAAAGAATTTATATGTAATTACACCAAATTTTAGGAGAGAGGAGTGTAATTATTCTTTTTTGCAAAAGACATAGGATACATAATATAAGGAGTATAAATATAATTCACCCTAATATTTACAGCTACCTCCAACAATTTTAACTGCCGGTCAAAAAAGCAGCTACCAATAGCATCAAAGCATTCCCTTTATTTAACCTCACACCATACATACATCAACACTGCAAACAATTCTCCATTCCCTCTACGTACAAAATGTCTGAAATCAATGAGAAATCTCCCAAACACTGCGCTAACAAGCAAGCACTCGACCTCCACAAGTTCAAGAAGAAGCTCTTCTTCTACCTCACCACACTCCTCCTCGCAATCCTTTCCCTCATATTCCTTGTTTGGTTCATCCTCCACCCATCAAAACCCCACTTCTCCCTCAAACACGCTGACATCACTCAGCTCAACCTCACCGCCTCCTCCTCCCTCAACTCCTACATTCAGCTCACCCTCCTCTCCACCAATCCAAACAAGAAAGTCGGAATCTACTACGATCAGTTCTTGCTCTACGCATCCTACAACGGCCAGAAGATCACCAACGTCACCGCCATCGACCCCTTCTACCAAGACCGCGAGGAGACGAACCTCCTCAGCGCCTCGTTGGTTGGCGACGAGCAGACGGTGGCGCCGTCCCTGGCTTATCAAGTTAAACGCGACGAGGGGACAGGGAAAGTGGCCTTAAGCTTCAAGGTGATGGGGAGGTTGAGGTGGAAAGTTGGGACATGGACTTCGGGGAGGTATAGGTTTAATGTGAATTGTGTGAGTGTTGTCGCGTATGGAGGTAGATCAGTTTCATCACCTGCCTTGATGAGTTTGAGACAGGGGACGGTGTGTTCTACTTCAGTTTGATGATGTCTGTTTTTTATGAATAATTAGAGAGGTTGATAGCTTCTTCTTCATGATCAGTATTGAGGGTTTATTATTAATTAATATTGTAAATGTAAAGTGATGAGAAAGTCATGTAATGTCATGAGATTGTTGTAAGGTTTATTGCTGCCTTGTATCTTTCTCTCTTCTTTTTCTTGGATTTGAGCTTTATCTTTGCATGCTTTTTTGAGACTTTTTGGTGGGGTTTTGGGCTTTTGGAGTAAAGGGTTTTTAATTATACTTTTTTTTTATATAGGGAAAATTGCATTGATAATTTCTAAAGTTAGGCCAAAATATGAGGATATTTTTTGTGTTTTGTAAAATTACAGCTACACTCTTTTTAAGAGTGCTACTTAATTTTATTTATTAATTAATAATTTATAATTACTTAATTTAAAATAATTAATAATCAATTATCATAAACATAAATATATCCACGATACTATAATCTCATTTTGGATAATCGTCATGCGAATATGATTTTACTAGTCACAGGCCCAACTCAATTATGATTTTGTGAAGTTGAAATGGGCGGAGTCCAAAATATAATGGTCAATACAATTGTCCAGTCCAATTCAGCCACTGCTCTAAAAGTCTTGTTTGAACAGCCCAATAAAAGCAAACCTTCCTCTCTTCTCATTTTACACGCGATCAACCGTCGCCTGAATTCTACCGCCCAAGTCTCCATTCGGTGTCACTCCTCGAGTCAATCAATTAATAGTATTTGTTATCGCCGTTGCACGAACACCGCCAATAAATCCCACGGTCGCCGCGAAGCACCTCTTTGTTATTTTTCGAGCTACCATCATCGGATTTTTGCAAAAAGGTCCCACAAAAAGATAGGTCTTCTCTTGTGGTAGATCTCTTTGTTTTGCTTCTACTCTCTACTACGTGGTTTTGTGCCTAACGTTTCTTTCTTTTTCTTTTACCAATCGGGTTCTTTTATTTTTCTAGTGGCTTCTTTTTTATTTGTAATTCTGTGAATTTTCATATCCATTATGTTTAAGTTTTCTGCTGGGGAGTAGGTAATAATCCTTTTTTTATAATAGTTGGAGTGGGTTGCTGAGCATTAACCGTTACTTGAATCTTTTAATGATTGTGGGATACAGATCGAAGGTGGAGACCCCAATAATTTTTTTACTGAATCAATTGTTTTATAATTCTTTTGGATTTTGCTGATATTTTTAGTAATGGGAGTACCATGTCGTTCTGCTATTTTATGTTAAAAGCTGGAGCGAGAAAGGTATGCGAGTGAACTGATGTTGATTGGTATAATGCAGCTGAACTGCCGATGACAATAGAAATTGCTTGTTTAATTCTGTTAAGATCCCATTTGAGTCCTTGATTTGAACGTAATCTTCATGCAACTGTTAGTTTTGTCGGTTTAGATGTTATTATCTGCAGTTGTCATGTGATACTTAGCTATGAGGATTTTTTGTTGTAAATTATACAATGTAAAGATGTTATATCTTTGTCTTTTACATATTATTCCCCTTAATTATTATTTTTTTTTAAATTATGCAGCTATGGCGCTAGACACAGGTATGTTTACTGTGCTACAGACGATTGGTAGTGCTTTATGCTGCAAGTGTGGTATTTTAATACAACCAAATGTGGCAAACATGTGTGTCAAATACCTGCGATCCGAAGTAGACATAACAAAAGGCCTTCAAAAACCTGTTATTATCATCCATTGCCCTGAATGTGATGCCAATTTGCAACCACCAAGTACTTGGATCAAAGCTCAGCTGGTCTACTGACCTTCTGTGTGAAGAGGTTGAAGAACATGGACTAGGTTCATTTGGTACATGCAGAGTTCATTTGGACTGAACCTCAGTCCAAGAGGATTAAAGTCTAGTTGAGGGTCCAGAAAGAGGTTCTCAACGGAGCAATACTTGAACAAGCTTACACTGTTGAATATGTCGTGCAAGATCAGATGTGTGAGTCTTGCTCGAGGGTCCAACCGAATCCTGATCAATGGGTTGCTGCACTGCAACTGCGGCAGCATGTTTCTCACGGACGCACTTTCTTCTTTTTGGAGCAGCTATTTAACTCTTGTACTAATGTCATCAACACATAAAGTTTCATATAATTATTCAAGGAACAACATTATTCTCAATGTATAAAATTTATCAGTAGGATAAATCCGGATATAAAATACCCAACATAGATATATGATAGTCTTTTACCCAATTCGGATGAATCAAACCCAAGAACTCAAGCGATACATCGTATCATTCTGGGTTGTAAGCATAATATATACTTATTTCATTTATGTAACTCTATGATCCAAATGCTAAAAGCACAACAGACTTTGTGGAATTGTCTAAATCCAGCTTCTTTGGCCAGCGCTTGAAATTCCTTTTCTGTCCTCTCCTTTCCCCCTGGGTTGTAAGCCAACATAAGCAGGTCGACAGTGAAGCCTATGGAAGCTAGTGGGTCACTGTGTGGAGCCTCAGAGAGAATGCGTTCAGCGATTATCACTTTTCCATTCTCAGGGATTGCAACATAGCAATTCTTCAGGATTTTCAAGCAGTGGGCGTCGTCCCAGTCATGGCAAATCCACTGGGGAGGACAAAAATGAAAATTCATCTTCAATTGAAAACCATTTAAATATAAGGGTTAAAATGAAAATTTTAATTTACTTTTCATAAAGAAAAAACATAATGATGCTAATCTTACTTCATATTTGGATGTTACATTTATTTCTTTATACGTCCAAAAATATATATGAGAATATAATGAGCGTAAAATTAAAAATTTATATCATTTTTCTTGCTG
Organism: Sesamum indicum; assembly: GCF_026168435.1. Classification (NCBI taxonomy): domain Eukaryota; kingdom Viridiplantae; phylum Streptophyta; class Magnoliopsida; order Lamiales; family Pedaliaceae; genus Sesamum; species Sesamum indicum. The sequence continues at coordinate 13,023,399 of NC_142663.1, read as the reverse complement.
ATCTCAGCTTTTGTCGTCCAAATTCTCACGGAATAGGGTTAGGTATAAATGAAAATTTTTTGATAAAGGTATAAGTATGATTTTAAAACTGTTTTGGATTCTTTTTTAATTTTTAAAGGGGATCTAAAAACGTAATTAGTTCTAAATTATCTATATTATTATAAAATAAAACTCTTTGTCATACCAACTTTTGAATACATAAATGTTTTATCTTTCAATTCATTTCATCCCTTAAAAAAGAGACCAAAATAACAATTTTAATATTTTTAATAATTTCATAATTATATTATTTTTTCCTCTCAGCCCACTATTTCATATTTGTCTCTCCAATCCTCCATGTTCTTTTCCTCATAAACTTTCATATTTTTGATAAAATTACAATTATAATTTCTTTTTTCACATACTTCTTTCTTTTTTCTCATTTCATATGTTGATGTCTTTTCACAATTCTTATTGTCCTCTCCATTTCACGCTATAATTTTTTTTATATGCTCACTATTACTGCATGCGACAACAACTAATACTTAGAAAAGGAAGCAACAATAGTTTCACCTTCATAAAAATGGCATCGGCTTTGGGCACGCTAACAAACATGTCCCCACCAACGTGCTCCACTCCTGCATTCATTACCATATCATGTACTTCACTTGAACCATGAAATAAATAAATAAAAATTGAACTTTAGATCATCTGAAAAATACAACCTAATTAATGACGGGACAAATTAAATTACAACATGCTCTTCTAAAATTTGTTATAATTATAAATATCTTCTTATTATGTGAAAAATTATAAATATTTTTCTGAAATTAACGGTCATCTAACAAATAATTCCCTATAATGGGCTATCACAAAAGGTATGTATCAACGACAGTTAATTTTAGGAGAATTTTTATAACTTTTCAAATAACAATAAAGTATTTATAATTATAATAAATTTCAGGAGAACCCAACATAATTTACCCATAATAGTAATAATAATAACGATGATGTAATACAGATTGGAATGGACCCGAAATAGATGGAGCATCTTTGACAACATGGGGCAGATCAAAATTGATTCCCGTAATGAATGGATGTTTGGAGACAATGATGCTAAGCGTGGCGCCGGTCCCACCACCAACATCGACCAGGGTTTTGAGACCCTCGACGTTGAATCCTTTGTATTTTTTAAGAATTTGGTTCATGATGAGGGTGGATTGTTCATACATAGCTCGGTTGAAAGCGGTGTTGAATTTGGGATTCCTAGCACCGTACTCGAATGGACTCATCCCATGCGCTCTCTTGAAGGGGGTTCCTCCCTCAACAACAACGTCCTTTAGATGGTGCCTATACATAATCATTCATATTTGCAAAAATTATTTTAAAGAGATGATCATTTTGCATAAAAATAGGTATGTCCGAGGATATTTTAGTTAATATACAATTGTCAACTAAAGATTGTTACTCTAACACTCCTCACATTTAATAAACTAGTTGTTTCTATGTGTATATAATAAATAATTTTTCATGCTTTAAATTTATAAGTAAGAGAAAAATATACAAATCAATACATTACATAAAAAACAGAAAAAACTAGTTGACATTTAATAAATAATTTAAAAAATTGAATAAATTAGTTAATTATCCTATTAGTTGAAGGGCATTTTTGACTTTATAAAAAAATTGATGCAACGATTTCGTTAACAGTCATTTATGAGTATGAAGGCCTTTTCTTTTTTATGTTAGTATGGGGGCATGTTCAACACGTGCAGGGTAGAGGTGGCGATTTATGCACTAAATGTACGTAAAATGATATTTTTTTCGTACTGCATGTAATAATTAAGTGATTGAAAACTGTGAAGTAATTAGTTTTGAAGGGATAATTCTTATATTATGAATTTGATAAAAAAAAAATTATTTAACCTACATCAAGATAGTAGTAAGTGAATTAGAGATAAATATAAATTTTATTTATTTTTTTTACTTAATATCAACAAATTCGATTAATTTTGATTAATGAGGGATCAATTTATTATTGAACGAAAACATATGTTAGGAGTATTTAAATATACTTTTTCAAATTACATGGAGTGTACATATAATTGCACAAAATTTTAGGAGAGTGTGGTGTATTATCCCTTAAGTATTTCCTATAAGTTTAAGAAAAAAAATCAGCATAATTAATTTAAGAGAAAAGGAAGTAAATTAGAATTAGGCTTGAAAATAAATTGAACTATCGATACTCAGTTGAAATTGATTGGTAAAAACTCGTTCCAACTCAATTTGTTAAATTTAACAAACCTAACTTGAATAAAAAATTTGTATTGGTAAACTTTCGAACTCGACTTGAGTCCGATTCGATTAGTGAAAAAAATAATAAACTATATTTAAAAATATCAAATTACTCGAATTCAATTTGTGTTTGATCCAATTGCACCTCGTCTGATCTTGACTAAATCAATAATTAAACCAAATAGAAATTAAAGGCAACTTTTGAAACTGCATAATAATGATTCAAATAAAATTGAACAATAATATGTTGGATTTGACTACAATAATTTACAGCCCTAATTAGAACAATCATGCATGATCCATCTTAAGAAAACTATGATTAAATTGATAATTTAAATTAAATTACCAGGATTCCCCGCATATCTGGCCTTGATTCAAGAGCAAGAGAGGAGCCATGGAAACACCATCCTCGTTCCTGGTCAAGAACTCGCAAACCGGGGCCAAGGAATAGCGCCGCTCAACGCTGCCGTCAGGCAGCTCTCGGAGGCTGCAATTGAGGATGTTGTTGGCGGCGAGGAGGCGGAGGATTCTGTCCAGCATGAGGTCAGCCTGGGGGTTGGTGGCCGGAATTTGGGCGGCGAGTTCCGCCGGAGAAACAAATGCGCCGGGGCCGGCTCTCTTGATGAGCTCCAACAGGCCGAGCTCTACGGCGGATCTGAGTGCTGCTGGCATTACAGAGGCAGTAACCAGTTGCATGGCGAACAAACAGGTGTCTTCTACTGATGATGAACTCATTTCGATGCTGTTCATATTTTGCTATAATGGTTTAAGTTTGAGAACTGCGCGCCTCTGCTGGATTGGCAGGGCACCGGATGCTCTATATATATACCAGCCTAATAAATAATTTTTTATATTTTAAAATATATTTTATATAAAAATAAAATATATAAATCAATTAGTCAAATTTAAAAATAAAAAAAAATCAATTTAAGGTATTATCAATATAATAAAAGAATTGGTATGGCAATGTTAAAGTGACCTTTAACAACCTGGGGTTACTTTTGTAAAAAAAAAAGTAATAAAAAAGGTATTATCGGCATAATAGATCAACAACTACTATTAAAGTAGACCAACATTTACATATTAATGGAATTCGAATTCACAACCTCATAATTTTGGAGCCTTAATTATGCTCACCAACTAAACTAAATCTTATTGACGTGATTTATTTAATCTTTTTAAAGAATATTTAATTTGCTAAGTAACACATTTTCATCATGGCTCCAGCAAAAAATAACTGTTTTTTGGAAAAATCTTACAAAATCAGTCTTAGTCGAATTAATTCAATCACATAGTAAGTATGATATACTTATTACGTAATTAATTATTTTTTTTAACTACATACTAATTATGCAAAAAAATATATTATTTTTATATTATAATTAATTCCAATCCCACCAAATATCATATTTCTTAAGCAAATTAACCAACATCAGGCATTCCACGACACATAAACAGGCATGGAAAACGCAGGTTTACGTGATACATTAAAAGCGCACTTACAGGCATGTAGTGATACGGTCAACTTCAAATAAGGCGTGAATGGAACCTATAGTCCTATTTTTAAGCTTAATTATTTGTGTGCCAATCGTAATAAATAAGAAGATGCTTATAGAAATGTGCAAATTAATATATAGGGTTAAATACGCCTTGCCTTCCTTATGCCAAAATAACATTTTTGGTCTTGTAACGTAAGGTCGTTAATACTTTTGATTTTGTAACTTACTTTATTTATATATTTAGTTATTTTTTTTTACTAATTTAGTCTTGAACACATCTAATATTTGGTTTTTTTTTTTGACAAATTTAGTTCTATGTTGACAATTTTTATCCCTTTCACACTGTAATAGCTCTCATTTTTTGTTTTGTAACTATGAGTCCTTAGGATCAAAATTGCCAATATAAAACTAAATTTGTCAAAAAATGACCAAATATAAGATGTTCAGGACTAAGTTCGTCAAAAAACAGACTAAATTTGTAATAAAGTAAGTTCCAGGACTAAAAGTACTAATGACCTAAAGTTACAGGATCAAAAATATAATTTTACCCTTCCTTATTTATTCTGGAAACAATATTCACTTCGGTTCCTAAACCAACAAATATAACACTTATAGAACCCATTGTTTTATAATTCTTTTGGATTTTGCTGATATTTTTAGTAATGGGAGTACCATGTCATTCTGCTATTTTTTGTTGAAAGATGGAGCGAGAAAAGGCATGCGAGTGAATTGATGTTGATTGGTATAATGCAACAGAAGTGCTGATGACAATAAAAATTGCTTCTTTAATTCTGATAAGATCCCATTCGAGTCCTTGATTTGAACATAATCTTCATGCAATTGTTACTTTTGCCAGTTTAATCAGATGTTATTATCTGCAGTTGTCATGTGATACTTAGCTAAGAGGGTTTTTTGTTATAAATTATGCAATGCAAAGATGTTATATCTTTGTCTTTTATATAATATTCTCCTTAATATTTTATTTTATTTTTTTCAAATTATGTAGCTATGGTGCAAGACACACGGGTATATTTACTGTGCCACAGATGATTGCTAGTTTTATGCTGCAAGTGTGGTACTTTAATACAACCAAATACGACAAACATATGTGCCAAATGCCTGCGGTCCCAAAAAGACATAACAAAGGGCCTTGATAAACATGTTATTATCATCCATTGCCCTGAATGTGACACCTATTTGCAACCACTAAGGACTTGGATCAAAACTCAGTCGGAATCTAAAAAGCTACTGACCTTCTGTGTGAAGAGGTTGAAGAACATGGACAAGGTTCATTTGGTACATGCAGAGTTCATTTGGACTGAACCTCACTCCAAGAGGATTAAAGTCAAGTTGAGGGTCCAGAAAGAGGTTCTGAAAAGGAGCAATACTTGAACAAGCTTACTGTTGAATATGTTGTGCAGGATTAGATGTGTGAGTCTTGCTCGAGGGTCCAACCGAATCCTGATCAGTGGATTGCTGCAGTGCAACTGCGACAGCATGAAACACTTTTTTTCCATCTAGCAGCTAATTCTTAAACATGACGCTGCTTAATTAAGCAGATGGACCAGGGCATTGATTTCTTCTTCCGTAATAGGAGTCATGGTGTAAAGTTTGTTGAGTTCTTGGGGAAAGTAACTCCAATTAGGAGTCGCAATGACAAATTAACAACTTGCAATGAAGGGTGAACGGTGAATGTGAATTTTTAAAATTACTCGTGTCTGAAAATTGATGATAGACTGCTCAAGTCTTTTTTATCTATGAATACAGAATTTTGCAGTCGTATATGTAATTTTAAATTGTGAGCTGTGAGTTATATGGATTAGAGCCCTTCCCACCTCTCTTTCTCTAGTAAGCGTCAACAAATTTCCTGATAGTTAAGAATCTAGGTGCAATTAATGTTGATACGTTTTGCTTCCTATTTCTTCAAATCAAGACAACCCCCAGACCATGTTACATAGTTTCGTGAAGTCTCTTACAATGGTATGGTCAAATCTCATTATACATTTCCCGTAATTTAATTACTCTCCAAGAAACGACATTATTCTCAGTGTATAAAGTTTGTCGGTAGCATAAATGTGGATACAATATACCTGACATAGATAAATGATAGTTCTCTACTCAATTCGGATGAATCAAAGCCAAGAACTCAAGCGATACATCGTATCATTCTGGGTGGTAAGCATAATATATATATTTATTTCATTTATATAACTCCATAATCCAAATGCTAAAAGCGCAGCAGACTTTGCGGAATTGTCTGAATCCAGCTTCTTTGGCCAGGGCTTGAAATTCCTTTTCTGTCCTCTCCTTCCCGCCTGGGTTGTAAATCAACATAATCAGGTCGACGGTGAAGCCTATGGAAGCCAGTGGGTCACTGTGTGGAGCCTCGGAGAGCATGCGTTCAGCGATTATCACTTTCCCATTCTCAGGGAGTGCCTCGTAGCAATTCTTCAGAATTTTCAAGCAGTGGGTGTCGTCCCAGTCATGGCAAATCCACTGGGGAGGGCAAAAGTGGAAATTGATCTTCAGTCGGAAACCATTTAAATATAAAGGTTAAATACATCTAGACCTCCTTTAAAAATATAAAATTACTCTTTCCTTCAAAAAAGTTATAAAATTCCACTTATACCTCCTTTGAAAATTCATCGTTTACTTTTTGTTAAGGTATGGACGAAAAATATTGACATTAGAAAAATATAAGTACGTGATTTTTAATTTTATCCTTCATTTAATATTCTCATGTAATAATTTTATACTCATAAGGTGGCAAATGTTATGATGTGAACCTCATTTTGTATGCATATATTAAATAAGAGGGACACTTATAAGTTTAAAAATATATATGAGAGTATTAAATAAGTGGAAAATTTCAAAAAATTGTCGTTTTTTTTTTTTTTTGCTGACCAAAGCTTTTATCGTCTAAATCTTCATGGGATGGGGTTAAGTGTAAACGAAGAACTTTTTAAAAGAGTGCAAATTTAATTTAATTTTTTTTTAGAAAAAAATATCGTATTTCTAAAAAAATGTAAGTATAAGTTATCCTAAATTATAATCACAAAAGGAAGCAACAGTAGTCTCACCTTCATAAAAATGGCATCGGCTTTGGGTACGCTAACAAACATGTCGCCACTAACGTGCTCTACTCCTACATTCATTGCCATATCATGTTAACTTTGTTTGAACCATGAAATAAATAAATAAAAACTGAACTCCAGAACATTTGAAAAAAATAACCTAATTAACAATAAGACAAATTACAATGTGCTCTTTTAAAATTTATTATAATTATAATTTTTTTCTTGTTTAAAAAATTATAAATATTTTTTTAAAATTAACGGCCGTCTAACAAATAACCCACATAGAATGGGGTGTCGTGAGTGGTGTGAGTCAGATGAAAGTTAATTTTAGAAAAATATTTATAACTTTTCAAAAAATGATAAAATATTTGTATTTATGATATTAATTTTAGGAGAACCCAACACAATTTATCAATAATAATAATAATAACAATTATGAAATACAGATTGAAATTTGGAACTCGGAATAGATGGAGCATCTTTGACAACATGGGGCAGATCAAAATTGATTCCCGTAATGAATGGATGTTCGGAGACGATCATTTTAAGCGTCGCACCAGTCCCACCACCAACATCGACCAGGGTTTTCAGACCCTCGACGTCGAGCCCTTTGTATTTTTTAAGAATTTGCTTCACAATGAGGGTGGATTGTTGATACATGGCTTGGTTGAAAGCGGTGTTGAACTCGGGATCCGTGGCACCATACTCAAATGGACTAATCCCATGAGCTCTCTTGAAGGGGCTTTCTCCCTCAACAACTGCGTCTTTTAGTTGTTGCCTATACGTAATCATTGATATTGCAAAAATTGTTTAGAAGACAATTATCATTTTGCATAAAAACAAGTATGTTTGAAGGTATTTTAGTTAATATATAATTATCAACTAATTAAGGTTGTTACTCTAACTCTCCTCATATTTAATAAATTAGTCGTTGTGGCACATCGTTTCTGTGTGTATATGATAAATAATCTTTCATACTTTTACATTTATAAATAAGAGTAAAACATACAAATCAATACATCGCATTAGAAAATAAAATAAAATAATTTATCAGTTAATGTATAATTTAAAAAATTGAATAAGTTAGTTATTCTATTAATTAAAAGATATTTTTTACTTCACAAAAAATTAGTGCAATGGTACCACTAACTGTTATTCATGAGTATAAAGACCTTTTTTTGTTTTTTTTTTAAATATTAATATAGATAATACTAGCGGATGGAGGCATGGTCGATGCAGGGTAGAGATGGCTATCGATACAATAAATGTACGTAAAATGACATATATATATATATATAACTTTTTTTATATAAAAAATTATTTTCTCGTACTGCATGTAATAATTAAGTGATTGAACACTGTGAAGTAATTAGTTTGAAGGGATAATTCTTATATTATGAATTTAATTACACAAACAGCCACCCAAGCTCCATCTTTTTAAAGTAATTCTTTAAAGAATAAGGTCATTTTAGTAATCTATATTAGCTTACCAAAGTAGTTAGTCTTCTGGGCTTAGCTCTAATAAAAGAGCATATATAATAATATTATATTGTACCAAGTGCTTCACTTCTTCATGCAATATATCTATACTATTATACTAATCCTAAACCCCCTAAAATACCTTATTTGTTGTAACAAATCTGAAAGTTTTAAAATATTCTTGTATCATGTGAATGTATCGAGTGTGCTTTATCGACTGATAATCTTTAAAGTGGGGATAATGAAAATGTTCTTTCTTAAAATTGGTATAATTATACATAAACCCTCTATGATTTAAAAAATTATATGTAATTTTTCTAGTGTTTGATTCCTTCCAACAAATAGATTCCTTCCTTAGTCAAAATTTATTAAATTTGCTGATATTAGTAAAAATATTGAATAAAAATCCATATTTTTTCTAAATTGACTTACGACTGACTTAGTAAAGGCCGAACAAATATTTCTGACCAAACTACTCTTATAAGGATGAAGATATACTTTCTTCCATGTATGAGCTCGTGTGAAGATCTACAAGGGTCTTTTAAATAAAACAAAAATTGTTTGATCTACAATAAATCAGTAATAAGTCAATCAATGATAAAGTAATTTTTTCATATATTTTTTGCTAATATTGACAAATTCGATCAATTTTAAATATAAATAAATATTAAAAGTATTAAATATAATTTTTCAAATTATATAAAATCTACGTCTAATGGCACAATGTTTTGAGAGAGTATTGTGGTGAATTGCCCCTTAAGTATTACCTATAAATTTTTAAGAAGAAATCGGCGTAATTAATTTAAAAGAAAAAGGAAAGAAGTAAATTAGAATTAGGGTTGAAAAATAAATTCAATTATTTGATAGTCGACTGAAATTGATTAATTAAGTTAATTTAAATTCAATTTGTTAGACTTAACAAACTTAACTTGAACAAAAAAATTTATACTTGTAAACTTCAGAACTTAACTCGAGCTTGATTTAATTATTAAAAAAATAATAAAATATATTTAAAAATATCAAATTATTCAAGTCCAACTTATGTTTGATCTAATTAAAACTCATTTGATCTCGATTAAATCAATAAATTAAACCAAATTCGAACATAACTTTTAAAACTCCATAATAATTCAAGTAAAATTGAATAATAATGTGTTCAGCTCCAATCAAATAATTTACGGCTGTAATTAGAATAATCATGCATGATCAATCGTAAGAAAACTATGATCAAATTGATTATTTCAATTAATTACCAGGATTCCGCATAGATCTTGCCTTGGTTCACGAGCAACAGAGGAGCCATGGAACAACCATCCTCGTTCCTGGTCAAGAACTCGCAAACCGGAGCCAAAGAATAGCGCCGCTCAACGCTGCCGTCAGGCAGGTCGCGGAGGCTGCAATTGAGGATGTTGTTGGCGGCGAGGAGGCGGAGGAGCCTGTCCAGCATGAGGTCAGCCTGGGGGTTGGTGGCCGGAATTTGGGCGGCGAGTTCCGCCGGAGAAACAAATGCGCCGGGACCGGCGCTCTTGATGAGCTCCAGAAGGTCGAGCTCCAGGGCGGATTTGAATGCTGCTGGCATTACAGAGGCAGTAACCAGTTGCATCGCGAACAAACAGGTGTCTTCTACTGATTTGATGCTGTTCATCTTATTTTGCTATTAGTCTTTAAGTTTGAGAGTTGAGCGCCTCTGCTGGAATGGCAAGGCACTGGATTATGTAAATAATTTTTTACCTTTTAAAACATATTATAAATAAAAATAAAAATATATAAATTAACAAATCATATTTAAAGTAAAAAAATAATCAAATAAAAAAATTAATTTAAGATATTATCGACATAATAAAAGAATTAGCCTAATATCATTTGGACTAAATATGTCACCTCTAATTTATGCAACTTATGTGTAATTTAATTGAGTAATTTATGCAATTTATATGTAAGTTAATGAGTAATTTATGCAATTTGTGTTTATTTTATTGTGTAATATATTTAATTTATGTAAAAAAAATTGACCAATTTTACCAATATTAACATTTTTATATAATAAATGTAAATAATCACAAAAAATTGGAACAATATTCCCATTAATAAATTTCTACATAATTATCACATTAACAAAAATTAGACTAATATTCCCAATAATAACACTATTTACATAACAATGTCAATAATCACAAAATTAAATCAATAATTCCAATAATAATATTATTTACAAAATAGTGTCAACAATAACAATATTAAGATAATATTTCAAATTAAAATATAATTAATAATTAATAATTATTTAAAAATGTATAGTTCCTTTATAACCACGTACAATAGATCATGCATGTCCTTAAGCTTGTTTAACCCATCAAATAAATTTTGTCACTAGAACTAGTTAGATGTATCCGTCTTCATCTGTCAACAAAAGACAATGTTGATAGATAAGATCCTAACTGTTTTTTTCTTCTACAGGAGGTAGAACTTGGTCGGCCGCCCAAGCAGATGGAGTTATTTGAAAGGTGCTACAAAAAAAAGGAGGACGGCTGTTGGAGCAGACTGAGGGCGGCTGAGGTGGCGGTAAGTAGATTATTAATATTATTTTTTTTAGAAAAAAATAATTCCTGGTTAAAAGTAATAATAATTTTTTTTTATTTTGCAAGAGCCATTCTGGAACAGCCTCCAAAAGACCCCCTGCCCTCGAACTAGGACGATACGGATGTCGGTGAACAGAAGGGGTAAGATTAGGTTTTAATTTTTTTTTCATTTTTGTAATTAGATAATTTTTCATATTAATATAATATTTTTTCTTAATTATTCATGTTTTATAAGGTTTATTACATTCCATTATTTCATATTTAATTAATTAATTAAATTCATAAATATAATTAATTAAAAATCTATTAAATTAATTTAATTATATATTAAAATTTTATTAAAATATATAAATTTATTTATTTATTTTAATTTATTAAATATATGAATAAATTGTAAAATATAAATAACTTAAAAAATTAAAAAATTAGGAACAGTTTTAGTGATGGTAAAGAAATGTTACAAATTTAAATAAATGACCATTCCAAATATCATTACTAAAACAGTTCCAAACATATGTTCCTAAACTGCATTAACCGTTCCAAATACCATTGCTAAAATTATTTCAAATAAGTGTAGTGGCCGACCATTTCTAATACCATTGCTATTTCAGTTTTAAGTAGGTGTAAGGCCGCTCCTAATACCATTACTAAAACAGTTTTATATACGTGTTCTTAAATAAGACTAGCTGTTTCTAAAACCGTTTAAATTAAAAAAAATTATATTTTTTTGACAAATTCAATATTAGGAACGATGTTCATAAAGTGTTATAGTTCCCGTCCCAAATAGAACGATCTTGCTTGAACCGTTCCTAAAATTTTGTAATGCCATTTGTAAGGACGGATTTTCAACCGTTCCAAAAACCGCTCCAAATAAATTCAGCGTCCTACAAACCGTTCTAAAGACAAAAAAAAAAAAAAAATTGTTACTACCCGCTCCAAATCCCACTTTTTTTTGTAGTGTAAGCTATAGGAGTAAAATTGTATTTTTTTGTATTTTTTTTTTATGTTCCTCATGCCAGATCAGTAACAATAATTTTAAAAAAAATTAAAAAGCTTCAAATTAACTATATTAAATTTGTTATGTAGTTGATTCCGATTCGATCTGATCTCATGTTTCTTAGGCATCTGGCATCCCGTGACTATTACGCATAAACAGGGATCGAAACACGGTTTTGCCTAATACATTAAAAGCGCACTTACAGGCATGTAGGGATAAGGTCAACTTCAAATAAGGCGTGATGGAACCCATACTCCTATTTTTAAGCTTAATAATTAGTGCGCCAATCGTAATAAATAAAGATGCTAATAGAAATGTGCAGATTAATATATGGGATTAAATACATTTTGCCCCCTTCATTATTTTGAAAGCAGTGTTCATCCCCTAAACTAATAAATGTAATACTTACTCCCCCTACTTCTAAATATTTGGACAAAAATTGCCTTGTATTATACATATATTTGTGGTACAAATGGTTTTTAAAATATAAGGGTGAAGTATACCTCCCACATGCATCTGCATGTGAAAATGTATAAGAGTAGTTTGGTGGAAAAAAAAAAATTTGACTTACAAGAAATAATAAGATAATTTGGGGTAAAAAAGGATTCTTATTTAATTTTTTGGGCTAAAATCGGTGAATTTTAACGAATAAAGGAATCTATTCGTTAAATAAAAGCAAACGTCAGAAATAATAAATATAATTTTTCAAAATTATAAAAAATTTATATATAATTATTACCAAACTTTTACAGAGTGCAAGTGTAATTACCCCTTTTCTAAATGAATTTTCTTTTCAAAAGTGCTCCAAAACATGCACCGAAGCAGCTGCGTCTTCACTCCCCACGGCATTGATAGATGATGCGTACAAATAAAGTATCGAACCAACCGTTTTGCCTTCGTTATTTTATCATTTCTTTCGCCATCTCGAGATATAACTTCACCCTCACTTAACGCTATTTCTAAATTTAAATTAAAACTTTAAAATGTTAATATTTTATAATATTGAATTCACCTCTTTTTTTCCTCAAAGTAGATATTAAGAACTAATACAGTACATGATTTCAATTGAGATACTAGATTGACGTAGATGTCGTTGATATAGAATAAGAGGCGGAATAGGTATGTAATGAGCAATATTGTCCAGGCCAAATACAGATCCAAACCCTCACTTTTAAATAGGTCCGAACTACGTAATTTAAAATGACGGAGTCTGAATCGAATAATGTATCTTTTCTTATCTAGATCCAAATCTTCATCAGATCCCAATTCTCTTTGCGAACGGGAGAGTGCAAAAGCAAAAATACACTCCTGAAAGCTGGTTCACCATTTGTTTAAACTAAGTTCATTTAGATTAAAAGTTATAGGTAGTTTTTTTACACCAAATTATGTGACTTATTATAAAAATTCTAAATATAAATTATTTTTTCAAACACTTCAATTCCACTTTTTATTATTATTATTATTAATATTTTGTAATACTTCAAACTTTTACTAGTAGGTTATTTACAATTTATTCTCATTACAAAAATAGAATCGGTTGAAAACACCTTTTTCGTAGCAGTTCCACAACATGTCCAATCGCTACAAAACTATTGGAATAGGCAAAAGGGTAATTTCGTAAAAATTGTGTGGCCCAAATCCGTCTAAGGCCCAAAGCCCATCGCACTGGATGGCTAAAGCTTCTTTGGCCATATCAACTATCCAAGCCCACTTCCCTTACCCTGCCCACCAGTCCGATTCGCTACCACCTCTTTAAATATGTTGTCTCTTTCTCTCTCTCAGTCAAATCCTTAATCCTAATTCTCGAAGCCTCGATTCTCTTTCTCCTCTCTTCTCTTGTCTCAGGTTTTGGTTTCTCTTCTGTCGTTTCTCATTTCTCCCTTCACCGCCTCTTTTTTCGATCATCCCCTCCTGCCATTAATGGTTTGTCCCAATAAATATCTAGTTCTATTCTGATTCAAACAAAACTTGAAATGCTATACTCTAATATCTCATTTTTTATGCTTCCGACTAAAAGTTCTTAGTGAACTACCCCTTTGTGATTGATAAGTGATTTGAGTGGATCTGTGCCTAAGTGGCTCTCGGTTGAACTGTGGCTAAGTGACTCTCGGGTAATCTATGCCTTTGTGGCTCTGTGCTTTAAGCAACCATTAATTGGGTTGTAGGCCTTTGTGGCGAGTTGGATTTACAATCTTCGAATCTGGCTTTTTGAACCTAATTTTTATTTTTCTGTGTTTTTTTATTCCTTTAACTACTATATTTATTATAGTATAGATCTATTTGTATTTGCATAGATCTGTAATTATCTTTATTCTTTATTCTTTTATTGTTAAATAATTGTACATATAAGGGTTTCAAACCCATTTATGCTCTGTAATAGTTTGTTTAGAGTTGATTCTGGGCTACTACTGGTGGTTGATACCTAACAAATTTAATCTTTTCAAATTATTTACACCTAGAAAATATTAGTTGTGGGTTCCGGAGCTACAATTCTCGTTCTATTTTAATCACTAAACCATAGGATTTTTGTGGGTCACTATATAATAATTTTCTACTTGATATGTGTAAAGAGAATACCTCAAGTAAAATGATACGAAAAGAGATAAAGCGGCGAGCAGTTTGGCACGAAGCCTACCATGCCGACCTTAGGAAAAAGATCTACGAAGGAGGAGGTTGCCTTGGCATGGCTAGGATCATACGAAGCCTCCATAGTGGAGTAATACGGGAGCAATTTTGTCTATTCAAAGAGGAGGACTGAAAATGCATAAAAAAAGGTTATCATGTTCGAACTTTCAACCCGTATAGAACAATCTCTATTTTTTTATGGAGAGGGCTTTTTTTATGGGGTTTATAATTACATCTGGTTTTTTTTGCTATTTAATTAACACGGGTGAGTATTTAGTAATTTTTCTAAAACATAGGGGGTAATATGCAATTTTTCTATATTTAACCTCACATCATATATATATATATAATATTTATCTTCTTACAAGTACAAAAATATATATGAGAATATTAAATAACAAGCAAAAATAAAAATTTATTAAATTCTTTTGTTTACATTAGCATTTTCATCCAAACTCTAATGGAAATTAATAAAGTATAAATAGAGAATTTGCAAAAGGAATGTAAATGTGACTCTGAAACTTTTGAAGGAAAATGTTATTTTGGAAGGGTTTAGATATAATTAACCTTAGGAAAGGTAGATATGATTCATTTATTACATTTATTTTTTCAAAAAAAACAAACTCACCTTCAGAATAAACGATTCAGTAAGTAACAAACTGAAATGGGCCCAACTAGAAAGAAAAAAAAACGGCCCAAAGGGCTCTTAAAACTCCCCACGCGGCCCAAAGAAACACATGTCATTTATGAAATTCGAGGATCCAAATACTGGAAGCGCAACAAACTTTTCTGACTTCTCTGAAGCCGGCGTATTGAGCCAAAGCATGAAATTCCATTTCTGTCCTCTCCTTCCCACCCGGGTTAACGGCTAACATGATGACATCAGCGTGGGCCGCCCGCCTGAAAGCCGGCCCACTGTTCTGGTCCTCCGGGAGAATGATCTCGGCAATAATCATTTTTCCATTATCCGGAAGTGCGTCGTAGCAGTTCTTCAAAAGCTTCTGGCAGTGCGCGTCGCTCCAGTCGTGGCAAATCCACTGTAATGGCCGAACCCGTAGTTTCATCTCTTCAGAGTAGCAAAATGGGCATTTACAGCTTTTCTTTCTTATGCTTTTATTTTTAATTTTATATAAATTTTCGTGTGAAATATTATTTGAAGTTAATAATTAAATATATCGAAAAAATATTAAAATTTACCTTCATAAAAATGGCGTCGGCTTTGGGCACACTCACAAACATGTCGCCGCCAATATGCTCCACTCCTGCAAGACTTTCCAAACTTTATAACACTAAAAAGTTGTCTATTCATCTTCTTTTTTTAAAAAAAAATAGAATTAAGTTTATTATACTTTTACTATATTCGAAATTCAATTAAGTACAGTAATATTTTCTATTAAATTCAAAAAGATAAATTAAAAATTATATGTAATTACACAAACATTATTTATCTTTTTATAAAATTACAGGTATATACCTTAAGTGAGTTTTACTGTAATGTATCTCAAAGGTTATTTATATAAAATTTTACAGTTGAATATGAGATGTACTTGTAATTACAACTTTAACTTCAACGAGTATACTTCTAATCTATAATCTATATTATATATAAAAAAAATAAAAATTCTTACAAGCGATGGTTAGAACACCGCGACACTAATTTTATTGTTATGCAAATAATATTCTTAAGTTGATTTTCTTTTCTTTTCTTTTTTTTGGCTGCTTTTTCTTTTTTAGAAATATGATGTGTTGGTTTATATAAATTTTTTGCTTATTCATAATATATTTTAAAATATAAAATATTATTTATTATATGCACACAGAGACGACGTGGCACAGTGACTAGTAACATAAAATAGAAAGGCCTTCCACACTCATAAGCGGTGTCAGTGATACTGTCACAAACTTTTAAATATGACAATTATAACTCTAATTAGATAATTTTAATAATTAATTGTAATTTTTTTTACTAACTCTATGTCATTTCAACACCACTAAAATAATTCTTTTATTGTGTCAATGATACCCTAAGTAAGTTTTGTTTTTCTTTTTTTATAATTCTTTTAAAATATAATTTATTTGTTTATATTTTTTATTTTTTTAATATATGTTACAAAGTAAAAAAAGGATTTATTATATGCATATTGAGATGATGTGACACGACCGTTAATTTTAAAAATGGCATGAAATATTATGTAATTATACCTAATTTCAAGTGTTAATTTACCCTACAGTGTAAAATGGTAAATAAGTGAATGTACCCGGAAAAGATGGAGCATCTTGAATGACATGGGGCAAGTCAAAGTTGATGCCCTTAATGGCGGGGTACTTGGATAGGATCATCCTAAGCGAAGCTCCGATGCCACCACCCACATCCACCAGCGACTTCACCCCCTCAAACCCTTTGTATTTTTCAAGTATTTGCTTCATGAATATGGTGGACTGTTCGTACATTGCTTGGTTGAATACCCTGTTGAATCGCGGATCCACAGCTGGGTATTCGAACGCGTTCATGCCGTATGCTCTATTGAACGGGATTCCTCCCTCCAAAACGGTATCTTTTAGATGATACCTACCGAAAAAAGGCTAAAACAGTTGAAAATATATATACTTGTGGTGTGATTGATTTCTGCATATAGCATTGTACCAATTGGATTTTCTATTGTAATTCATACTACATTTTTTATATATAGAGATGATGTGTATAAAATCTTTCTGTCGATAGAATTAATAATGGATTTTTATACACTTGCGGGATTAGATGTGAAATGAAGCAGAAGATGCAACGTGAATTGCAATAAAAAATTCATTTAGCTTTTCCAAACTATAAATACAACACAAGTTGTATAATATATGGACAACTAAACGAGGTATATTTGATGGATATGCATAATTAATTTATTATTAACTTATTGAAATCAAATAATTTTTTTTAACAAAACTATCGTCATGATAATGATGAAGATATATATTAACGCGTGAAGACGTATGAAAATAATTTGATCATTAAAAAATATATTTAACTTATAATAAATTAATAATAAATATTAAAAGGTGTTGCTTGCGTTTTTTCCAAATTTTCCAGGGGTTGATGAACGCCAGTTGTTTATTCAACAAAAATGAGCGAATTCCGAGAGATAGCTACACATCACTTACCAGGACTCCATCAAAACCTTGTCCTGAAGCATGAGCGCAACGGGGGCCACGGAAACCCCATCCTCATTCCTGGTCAGGAACTTGCACACCGGCGCAAGAGAGTAAAGCCGCTCCACGCCGCCGTCTGGAAGCGGTTTCACGCTGCAGTGCACGACGGAGTATGCGGCAAGGAGGCGGAGCATCCTATCTATCATGGTGGCTGCTTCGGGGTTTTCAGTTGGAAGTTGAGCTGCGAGTTGGGAGGGAGAAGCAGAAGCTCCTGGACCAGCTTTTTTAATGAGCTCGAGGAGATCCAGCTCTATGGCGGATTTGAGTACCATGGGGAGCACAGAAGCAGAAGCTAGCTCCATGGCGTATAAGAAAGCCTCTTCTTCCTCGGACCGATCCGCCATTGAAGCTGTGGGTATTTCAGTTTTGATGGAAAGAGACAATGGTAAAGTTTAACAAGCTGGTCAGCTTTTTGTAAGCCAAAAGCTTGATCGTGGAGGAGAAATAAATAGGGAAAATTATTTTTAAATTGTAAAAAAAAAAAAATTATGAAAAATGTGCATTTTAAAGAGTGTTAAATTATAGGCAAAGTTGGGATTTGAAATCCCAAGTTTGGCCATGATTTTTTTCAAAAAAAAATCATCTAAAACAGATCTGGGATTGCACAACACCCAGATCTGTTTGTCATTTTTTTATAATAAAAGGGTAAATTACATAATACTCCTTGTATTCTAAGAAAATAGCGTAAAATCTCTTGTATTATATTTATAGACAAAAAAATCCTATGCTATTTAAAAGGAAGCAAAGTACCCATCTTCGTTAGAAATTAACGGAGAGTGCGTGTCACCCGCCTAAAATGCTTGAGCTAATTAATTTATGGATTGGATTCATTAATTAGTGGAGATCAACTATAATTAATTAATTGGACTAATTTATTTGAGCTTGATGAATAAATTAGATTTATTAATTGAGTATATTTGAGCTTGTTTATATTTAATTAGATTAAATATATACATGGATGTTTTATTGCGTATTTATTTAATGGGATAAATAATAAATTTTATGGATTAAAAATTGAACTTGATTAATTTATTGAACAAATTAAAATAAATTCAATCCAAATATACTAGCCACAATCGGCAAGAACACTCTCTATATTTTTACGGAGAGGGCTTTATTTATAGGATTTATAATTACACCTGGTCTTTTTTTGCTATTTAATTGACATAGGTAAGTATATAGTAATTTTTCTAAAATATAGGGGGTAATATGCAATTTTTCCTAAATTTAACCTCACTTCATAGATATATAATACTTATCTTCTTATAAGTATAAAAATATATATTAGAATGTTAAATAAGAAGTAAAATTAAAATTTTATTAAATTCTTTTATTTACATTAGCATTTTCATCTAAACTCTGATGAAAATGAATCAAAGATAAATAGGGAATTTGCCGAAGGAATGTAAATGTGACTCTGAAACTTTTGAAGGAAAATGTTATTTTGGAAGGGTTTAAATATAATTAAGCATAGGAAATGTAAATGTGATTAATTTATTACATTTATTTTTCCAAAAAACAAACAAACTCACTTAAATTAAACAAAAGTTAAGAATTAACGATTTAGTAGGTAGCAAACTGAAATGGGCCCAACTAGAGACCAACGGCCCAAAGATCTCTTAAAACTCCCCACGCGGCCCAAACAAACACATCTCATTTATGAAATTCGATGATCCAACTACCGGAAACGCAACAAACTTTTGTGACTTCTCTGAAGCATGAAATTCCACTTCTGTCCTCTCCTTCCCACCCGGGTTAACGGCTAACATGATGACATCGGCGTGGGCCGCCTGCCTGAAATCCGGCCCACTCTCCGGGAGAATTATGTCGGCTATGATCACTTTTCCATAATTCGTACTACATTTTCTATGTATAGAGATTGTGTGTATAAAATCTTTCTTTAGATAGAATTAATGACGAATTTTTGTATACTTGCGGGGTTAGATGTGAAATGAAGCAGAAGATGCAACATGAATTGCAATAAAAAATTCATTTAATTTTTCCAAACTATAAATACAACACAACTTGTATAATATATGGACAACTAAACGAGGTATATTTGATGGATATGCGTAATTTAAATTATATTTATTTAATTAAATAAATAAATAATCAAAACTGAAAAATATAATCTATACTAATACAAAAAAAAAAAAATAAAGAACCATCTACACTCACAAACAGCGATTAATGACATCATCGTACTAATTTTTTACAAAATAAAAATGCTTTTCGATTAATAAGATAACTAATATATTCAACCTTTTAAATTTTACATCAACTCATAAATTAATCTTTTTAAAAAAATATAATGTATTTATTTATATATTTTATTTCTGCATATACTATATTTAAAAAAAAAATTATTTATTATATGCACGCAAGAATAATGTACCACAACGACTAGTTTTTTAAAGGAACACCCTTCCACTGAGGTTTATAATTACACGTAAACCATATATGGTTTGAAAAATTACATCTAATATCCTGAGATTTATTCCGTGTAACAAGTAGATTCCCCCATTAGCGAAAATTCACTGAATTTTTTTATATTAAAAAAATTGAATGAAAATTAATATTTACCCCCAATTGATATATTACTGATTTATTGCAAATCAAACAACTTTTTTTTGACGAAACTATCCTCATGATAACAATGAAGATATACCTCCTTTATGTATATTAACGTGTGAAGAACGAGGACGAAAATAATTTGATTATTAAAAAATTTATTTAACTTGTAATAAATTAATAATAAATATTGAAAGGTGTTGCTTGCGGTGTTTATTTAACAAAAATGAGTGATATTCCAGAGATAGCTACACATCACTTACCATGACTCCATCAAAACCTTGTCCTGAATCAAGAGCGCAAACGGGGCCAGGGAAACCCCATCCTCATTCCTGGTCAGGAACTTGCAGACCGGCGCAAGAGAGTAGAGCCGCTCCACGCCGCCGTCTGGAAGCGGTTTCAGGCTGCAGCGGACGACGGAGTATGCGGCAAGGAGGCGGAGCATCCTATCTATCATGGTGGCTGCGTCGGGGTTTTTGGTTGGAAGTTGAGCTGCGAGTTGGGAGGGAGAAACAGAAGCTCCTGGACCAGCTTTTTTAATGAGCTCGAGGAGATCCAGCTCTATGGCGGATTTGAGTACCATGGGGAGCACAGAAGCAGAAGCTAGCTCCATGGCGAATAAGAAAGCCTCTTCTTCCTCGGACCGATCCGCCATTGAAGCTGTGGGTATTTGAATTTTGATGGAAAGAGACATTGGTAAAGTTTAATAAGCTGGTCAGCTTTTCTGTAAGCGAAAAGCTTGATCGTGGAGGAGAAATAAACAGGGAAAATTATTTTTAATATTTAAAACAAATAAAATTATGAAAAATGTGCATTTTAAAAAGTGTTGAAATTTTAGACAAAGTTGGGATTTGAAATCCCAGGTTTTGCCATGGTTTTCTTTTTATCACTTTCATTTTTTTTTTAATAAAAAGAGTAAATTGCATAACAGCCCCTGTATTTTAAGAAAGTAGCGTAAAATCTCCAGTGCTATATTAATAGGCCAAAAAATCCTATGCTATTTAAAAGGCAACAAAGTAACCCTTTTCGTTAGAAATTAATGGAGAATGCATGTCACACACCTAAAATGCTTGAGCTAATTAATTTATGGATTTAATTCATTAATTAATTAATATGGGCTTTTAATTAATGGATTGGATTCATTAATTAGTGGAGATGAGCTATAATTAATTAATTGGACAAATTAATTATTTGGGCTTGATGAATAAATTAGATTTATTAATTGAGTATAGTTGAGCTTGTTTATATATAATTAGATTAAATATATACATGGATTTTCTATTACGTATTTATTTAATGGGATTAAATAATAAATTCTATGAATTAAAATTGAACTTGATTAATTTGTTGAATAAAATTAAAATAAACTCAATCCAAAAGCCTCAATCGGCGAGAGTTAGTCACCAAGTGGCCTCTTTTTGCAACCACATCACCCAAAATTGTGAGGTGTTAGTTTTGCAATTTGAGAATTTGATAGAGAGAAAGAGAGAGATTTGGTTGCTGAATTTTGGAATTGGATTCCATGATACACATAACTCTCTAATCAAATGTATACCCCTTGATCGGAATTTTATATGCTTTTATAGCATGATTTTTAATTTTTCGCACTTTCGCCACGCTTCCCGGGCCGATCCGCTCCCTGCAAGATTCATGGTAAAGTGCAAACTTCGCAAAATTCAGATGGTAAGTTGATAAAAAAAAAAAATTAGATGCTAAAGTGTAAAAATGGGTATAGTTCGGATTGCAAAATTACTCTTTTAGATAATCCTATATTGGTTTTGAATATCCCTTTGTAGCATCCAATTGCACCCAGTGGCCTCATCATACTTGCACGCAACTTTTTAAGTTTTGGTTTGCTCTCAACCACATAATATTCTTGCCTTGCAAACCGCACCGAGAAATCTTATACACTCGCTTTCAAGTGCGTTTTACTCTTGAAAATATAAATATAAAAAGAGGAACGTAATGGATATTTTAAAAAAATAAGAAAAAAGGGAGGTAGGTGGTGATGAGAATGTATAGTCTTCAGTCTTGTGGATGAGATGGAAAATTTTCTAATGGTGACAATGAGATTATGTGTATATACATACTCAGCAGGGATTGTATTATATATGTGCTTATTTACATATTTAAAATAGGATTTATTTTAAACCTGTTATTTAAAAAAAATATAGTCATAGTACTTTTAGAAGGTGCTGCATTATATACTCACGGAAACCCATGCTACAATAACTAATATATACATTTTCAAAAGAGTATTAAAATTAGTTCATAAACTCGTCTGATTGGATTCAAATTTATGATTTATTTTTTCTAAGATAAGGTATCAGGTTACTTAATCTTTCCTACCTAACCAAATAATATAACATCTATAGAATCTATTAGATAAAGTCGATTGGTTGGTTTAATTATTATCACGGATAATGTTTTAAAATTCATCTGAGTACTTCCCTACCTAACCAAATAAATGAACATCTACAGAATCTACATGTTTTTTTTAGATAAATCAATTGGTTGGTTTGATTATTATCCGGGGTAATATTTTAGAATTAGATCAAATCAGTGTTAGAATGGATGAACAAAAATCAATTAGATTTAATTATTTGTCACTTGTTAATCTTTAACAAATAATATTAAATAGATAAATACGGTAAGAATTAATCAAGTTGGCTTTGCGCATTTTGTCGTGCTTACCACTAACGTTTAATGGGATTTTAATATCACTATGAAACACCTGTGGACCGAAAGGTTAACCCGTGAAATGGGTTGTGCATAATTTGGCAGTTATGAAACCAACTTTTGAGGATCGATCTAAAATGTTCCAAGTCGAGGACCTCAAGACAGGCATAGGGGGTCCTATAGAGACTTGTAATAAGTACTGCAATCGTGTTTGTCGGCATGAGACGTAGATCATCTGTGCAGTTTTAGTGGGTTAGTCGGCAAGGTAGGCAACTGACTGAACTGACTTGCGAGAAGCGTCATATACAAGCCTCTTAAGACTTGGTAGGTATGACTAGGATTTTCAGTTCCGATAGTACGAGATTAATTCTCGAACTTGAGAAATCATGATAGTCACGTACATACAAAAATTGTATATTAGATATGGTGAGTAGTGCCTATGCCTTGAGCCATGGCTATCATAAGTCTTATATAATACAGTCGGATTATGTAATAAGTAGGATGAAGCTTAAAGAAGAATCTGTTCCCTTTTAATAGACCCTTGCCTGTTGCCAACCTAGAAAGAAAGCAATAAATTATGTGGGCTATTACATTATAAATACATATATGTTTTCTAGAGGAGCCACGTCCAATACAATTATGCAATTAATTGATAATATTTAAAAATTTTAATTCATTAGTAAATAAATTATAGCGTCAAACTTTAATTATATTAAGACTTAACGGGAGTGAACTGGAGATTTATTAAAGTTTTGGGGTCAAATTTAATAAATTTAAAAGATTTATTTGTGATTAGTATAAAAGTTATTATATATATAGGATAAATTACAACAACCTTCTCTAAGATTTGGTATAATTATGAATACCTCCTCGTTGTTTGAAAACTTACCGATATTCTCCAATTTTAACGGCCAACTAACAATTGACCCCTTCCGTTAGGTTTCTATCCACTTTCTATAATAAACTGACCAAAATGCACTTGTGAATTAAAAATTTAAATTTTATTTATTTTTTAAAATAATATTTTTTTTATGAATTAAGTGGATAATATTTTTATATTTTGAAAAAAAATTTCTATCCATCCCGTTTTTTTATAAATTTTTATTTTTTAAAAAGAACAAAAAAAATACAATAAGGACAAAGTTGACAATTCCATACCTCCATCCAAGGGTTGTATAATTTTATCAAATATCAGGGGGTATCTATAATTTTTCAAACAACGAGAAGTATTCATAATTATGTCAAATTTCAGGAGATATTATTGTAATTTACCCTACATATATATATATATATAAATAGAGAGATGGGGATTAAATTGAGCATTACGTGGCTGTCTAATTGCATAATTGTATTGGACAAAGCCATCACCCCTTTACAAAACATATACGAATATAATAATTTTACTATATATAGAGAGATATATATAATGTAATAGACCCACACACAGTCGCCAACACACAGATTGCTTCGAACAATTTATTACTTTTTCCGAAGTTGGAAACAGGTAAGGGTTCAGACAAAGCAATAATTAAACAAAAAATTCAGACTTATAACGATACCAAACTGAAATTCCAAACACATCTCACTTATGAAATTCCATGATCCAAATATTGAAAGCAGAGCACACTTTTATGACTTCTCTGAAGCCCGCGTATTGGGCCAAGCTCTGAAATTCCTTTTCTGACCTCTCCTTCCCACCCGGGTTTAAGGCTAACATGATGACATCGCCGTGGGCCACCCGCTTGAAAGCCGGCCCACTGTTCGGGTCCTCCGGGAAAATGCTGTCCGCGATGATCACTTTTCCATTATCCGGAAGTGCGTCATAGCAGTTCTTCAACAGCTTCTGGCAGTGCGCGTCGCTCCAGTCGTGGCAAATCCACTGCAATGGCCAAAACCGTAATTTCAGAGTTGCAAAATGGTCATTTACAGCTTTTCTTTCTTATGTTTTGTATAAGTTTTCATTTTCTTTTACCCGAGTTGGGTTGTTCCGCTGAGGACTTTCAATAAAATACAAATAAACAAACATGATTTTAATTTAATTATTATTTCAAAAATTCAAACTCAATATAAAAATACACTAGTAAAAGAAATTCACCTTCATAAAAATCGCGTCGGCTTTGGGCACACTCACAAACATGTCGCCGCCGACATGCTCCACTCCTGCAAGACTTTCCAAACTTTATAACACTAAAACTTGTCTATTCATCTTCTTTTTTTAAAAAAATAGAATTAAATTTATTATATTTTTACTATATTCGGAATCTAATTAAGTACAGTAATATTTTCTATTAAATTCAAATGTATTAATTTAAAGATAAATTAAAAATTATGTTCAATTACGCAAACGTTATTTACCTTTTTATACAATTACAGTTATATACCTTAAGAGAGTTTTACTGTAATGTATCTCAAAGGTTATTTATATAAAATTTTACTATTGAATTTGAAATGTAGTTGCAATTACAACTTTAACGAGAGTACTCCTAATCTATAATATATACTATATAACAAGAAAAAACTTTTTTTTCTTACAAATGATGATTAGGACATCGCGACACGAATTTTATTGCTATGTCAATAATACCCTTAAGATGATTTTTTTTTTTTGCTTTTTCTTTTTTAGAAATATGATGTGTTGGTTTATATATATTTTTTGCTTATTCATAATATATTTTAAAACGTAAAATATTATTTATTATATGAACACAGAGACAATGTAGTACGACGGCTAGTAACATAAAAAAGAAAGGCCTTCTATATTCATAAGCGGTGTCAGTGATACTGTGCACAAACTTTTAAATATGACAATTATAACCCTAATTAGATAATTTTAACAATTAATTGTAACTTTTTTTTACTAATTCCATGTTATTTCAACACCACTACAATAATTCTTTTGTTGTGTCGATGATACCCCAAGTTGATTTTTGTTTTTTTATAATTCTTTTAAAATATAATTTATTTGTTTATATTTTTTATTTTATTTATAATATATTTCACAAAGTAAAAAAGTATTTATCATATGCATACTGGGATGACGTGACACGACCGTTAATTTTAAAAATGGTATCAAATATTATGTAATTATACCTAATTTCAAGTGTTGATTTAGCCTACAGTGTAAAATGGTAAATAAGTGAATGTACCCGGAAAAGATGGAGCATCTTGAATGACATGGGGCAAGTCAAAGTTGATGCCCTTAATGGTGGGGTACTTGGATAGGATCATTTTAAGCGAAGCTCCGATGCCACCACCCACATCCACCAGCGATTTCACCCCCTCAAACCCTTTGTATTTTTCAAGTATTTGCTTCATGAATATGGTGGACTGTTCGTACATTGCCCGGTTGAATACCTTGTTGAATCGCGGATCCGTGGCCGGGTATTCGAACGCGCTCATGCCGTAAGCTCTGTTGAACGGGATTCCTCCCTCCAGAACTGTATCTTTTATATGATACCTATCGAACAAGTCGAAAATATATACTTGTGATGTGATTGATTATTGTACGCAACATTCGTGCCAGTTGGATTTTCTATTACAATTTATATTACATTTTTTATATCATTTCATATATAGAGGTTGTGTGTATGAAATATTTTTTAGATAAAATTGATAATATAAGTTTTGTATACATGGCGTGTGCGAAATAAAAAAAAAAAAGATCCATTAGAGAGCATTCATTTGATTTACTAATATTAACAAAAAGAAAAATTGAATCAAAATTGATATTTATTTTCAATTGATTTATTACTAACTTATTGCAAATTAAATAAATTTTTTGGGAGGTAAATATAAATTCTTATCTGTTTTCTTTTGTTAAAATTGGCAAATTAGGAAAACTTTCACTAATAAATGAACTTATGTGTTAGACGGAAAATTTCGGAGGTTAGATCTAATTTTTAAAATCATAGAACGCTTACATTTAACTACACAAAATCTCAAGAGAAAGGAGTATAAGAGGGGGGAGTATAACTATCCCTATTTTAAACTAATGGAACAAAAATGCATTTAATGATTAATGGAAGAAACATGCTCGATAATTTAAAATAATATTGATTTAATCAAATAAAACAGAAATTAAATAATTTATCAAAAATATTAAAATGTAATAATTCTAAATATTTTAATTAATAATATCACGACAACTAAAAATAATAATAGTAACTACTTATACTTATTAAGTGAGAACATCAATTTAATATATTATTTGTCAAATCTTTTAATTTATAGAATTTTTAATATTTAATTTAATTATTTATTATTTGTCCCACGGCCCACATTGATCATTCTTTTCAATTTTTACTAACTCTTTACAACCTTTTTTTTTAATTACAATATTTTTAATTTCTTTAATTAAAATATTTTTTCAGAAGTATATCTTATATTTTTAAAAAATTTATTAAGTTATATATATCGATTTGAGTGTGCCACACAGACTAGTATTTAATAAACAACATAAAGGAAATTTCAATGTTAATAAATAAATATAGAAACATATATAATTATGTTGTTAAAAAGATAAAATATCATAAGATATTTTCATCGATCAGTATTTATATCACGACAATCCGATATCAAAATATAAGATTAATTATAATACTAGTTTTATTTTTTATAATAACTAATAATAATATCATATTTTAAAAAAATATAGTAAAATTATCCTAATGTTAGTTCCATAATTTAAAGAAATAATAGAAAATATTGTAAAGCTATTCCAAAAATATTCCAATTTTTTTACGGTGAAATTAACTTTTCAAATTTATCTTGGACTTATATTAATTAATTTAGAAAATATGAACTCCTGTTGCAAATTAACTTACACGTCAGGGACCAAAATTATAATTTTCTGCCACCGAAACAGTTATCTATGCGTAGATGAACGCCAGGTGTTTGTTCAACAAAAATGAGCGATATTCGAGAGATAACTACACATCACTTACCAGGACTCCATGAAAACCTTGTCCTGAAGCATGAGCGCAACCGGGGCCACGGAAACCCCATCCTCATTCCTGGTCAGGAACTTGCACACCGGCGCAAGAGAGTAGAGCCGCTCCACGCCGCCGTCTGGAAGCGGTTTCAGGCTGCAGCGGACGACGGAGTATGCGGCAAGGAGGCGGAGCATCCTATCTATCATGGTGGCTGCGTCGGGGTTTTTGGTTGGAAGTTGAGCTGCGAGTTGGGAGGGAGAAACAGAAGCTCCTGGACCAGCTTTTTTAATGAGCTCGAGGAGATCCAGCTCTATGGCGGATTTGAGTACCATGGGGAGCGCAGAAGCAGAAGCTAGCTCCATGGCGTATAAGAAAGCCTCTTCTTCCTCGGACTGATCCGCCATCGAAGCGGTGGGTATCTGAGTTTTGATGGAAAGAGACATTAGTAAAGTTTAATAAGCAGGTGGGGTTGTTTTTACGTGAAAAGTTTGATCGTGGAGGAGAAATAAATAAACAAGTGGAGGCGGCGCCCGACACTTGGGGGTTGGTGGTTCACAGCTTTGAAAAAATAATTAGATTATTCAAAAAAAAAAAATTATTAGACCTGCAATAAGTCTTTAAAACGATTGAGACTAAATATAAATTTTAATATATTTTTATTAATATCAGTATTTTAATCGGATATATAAAAATAAATGTTAGAAATTTTAACTATAACCTAAAGTGCACCAAACTCTCCAGTGTAATTATCCTCGAATAATTATATCATATGTGTTGCCTAATGTGTGCCCTGATTTTTAAGTATTTGTTAACCTGAGTTGCATTCACCTCCTGAATTTATAAAATATAACGCTCTTCCTTGATTTAATTAATTGGACAAAATTGCCCTCAAGTCATATATATTGATATTCCTCCTACTGTATTTTGACATTTTTTTATACTAAATTAACATAAATGAAAATTACTCTAATTAAATTTAAAAGATGATTTAGGGAGTTTGGTGGATCACTCATCACATCAAACTTACATAGTACGATATAGGACCACTAAATTGGTTGTGGTGTTGTTATTCATAACTATTTTAATACACAGCTTTCTTACACTACTAATAATACAAATTAAACATTACCCAAAAACTCATCTCTTTTCCAAAGGACTATTAAAATTAATTCCCAGACTTGTCTGTTTACACTCCAATTCGTAATCTATCTTTTATAGAAATTATGTGCCATTATAAGTCACTTCATCTTCCCTACCTAACCAAATAATTGAACATCTATACAATTATATATATATATTAGTATTTTACACATTAAATCACTATCGAATTATTTTTGAATTATTTTCTTAATAAGTGATGAATTTAAATTAAAAGTAGAGTATAAATTAATATATATATATATATGTAGTAGATACACAATAAGTATAATATGCTTCTTAAAAGAAATTGATAAATATATATACATATGCTTAACCAAAAGTTAAATATTTGTAGAAAAAAATATATTTTATCATACTTTTAAAGAAAATATGTAAAAAATCGATATGTAATTATTCATTTTTATCTGAAAGAATAAATAGTTAACAACTTAATTTTATTATCAAATTAATAAAATATTTTCATGAATTTTTTTTTGCGTATTTATTGTACTTATTTATTAATTAATTTTGAATTTATAAAAAAATAAAATTCGAACTATTTAACTCACTAATTATATTTTATTTTATTATCAATAAAAATATAAATTTTTTAATTAAGAAATTTTAATTAAACTTAAAGTGCAAAAATTACTAAAAAAACAAGAATTTCTTTGAACTAAATATATATACATTATACAAGGGCAATTTTGTCTTAAAAATTAATTATAGGGGAAAAGTATTGCATTTGTTAGTTTAGGAGGGTAATTATTATATGATAAATGATTCAGGGGCAACATGTATTTTACCCTAAAAAATTTATGAAATGTCAGTAATTGTAATTTTTATAAATAATTTAAATAAAATTAAAAGAGCTTATAAGCCATGATATACTCTTTTGAATCATATAATTTTATTTTTAACAGATTATCCAATAATATCTTACAACATTCATATAAAATATTATAAAAATTTATAAAACGTCAGTTATTGTAATTTTGTAACTAATGTAAATAAAATTAAAAGAGCTTGTAAGCCATAATATATCCTTTTGAATCATATAATTTTATTCTTACAAGAATTCATCTACTACTCTGTAATATCTTATAATTTTCAGATTATTTTATAAAATTTATGAATACGGAAAAAAATATGGATAATTACATTCTCCACATTTGAGGAGATGGGAGTATAATTATTCCAAAAGAATATGAATGGGCTAGCTAAAGGCGACGCCCAAGAAAAGCTGCGGCCCAAATTCCAAACCCAGCCCACCCCATCCCCCCTAATTTCGCTACCCGTTCCACGTAGCAAACTGACTCTATCCTCACCATTCTCACAGCTCCACAACTCCAGTTCAAAGTCCGCCATGCCGGGTCCGGTTGTTGAAGAAACTGAAGCCCAGAGCAAGTTTCAGGTACCCATTTCAATTTCCTTCTTTTTTTTTTTTTTTGTATATATTTAGAGTTATATCCGTTGAAATTAAACGTCCGTTCGCGCATTTTTTCATCAAGGATGAGCCACTGGTAGAGGACGTGAAGGAAGATGATGACCATGAAGATGACGCCGATGACTCGGATGATGATGATGATGATAAGGATGATGGTAGCCCAGGTTTGTTTTTGACCTTTTTTTCGTTTTTTTATTTTTTTTTCCCATGTTTATTCACACTCTTGGCGGGTAGCATGATACGGAATTCGAGAATGGGTGGAATAATGAGGAAAGAGATTCTGGGTTGGAAGCATGTTTTGTTATAAGATTGGAATTTGATTGTTTGGTCAAATACCCGTTTGCTCCCGTTAATACATGAATTGTTGTGTAGGTGTTCTCTTTTTTTGAATTCATGTGATGGGGTTTTGTTACATAACAGAAGAGGTGATGCAGTTTTTCTTGAAAATTGTCGTGAATTTATGGATTTTTGGAGATGGAGGTTTTTTCATAGATTTTTGTCGTTTCATCTATGACAGTTGATTATGATTGCGTTCAGTATCTGATTATGAACCTTGTGTGTTGAGATTGTTGGTTTGGGTTTTGCAGATTGTGTTCTATTCTATTTGTGTTCTGCGGAATCGGAAAAACTTCTGTGGTAATGCTTGATTCCGAATTAGTATTAGTGTGTATGAATCAATGTAGTTGTTCGTTGGTGATCGTTTTAGAGTCCTTTTACGTTTTGATCGTCTTACGATTAGTGTTTACGGATTGATGTCATTGTTTGTTGGTGCTCGTTTTAGAGTCCTTCTATGTTTTGATCATCTTAGGATTAGTTTTATGGATTGATGTTATTGTTTGTTGGTGCTCGTGTTTAGAATCCTTTTACGTTTTGATCGTCTTAGGATTAGTGTTGGCTGGTGTGGTGGGCTTGATGGTGTTATCGTGTTGGAAAATCAAACAGGTGCAAATGACAGTTCTAAACAGAGCAGAAGCGAAAAGAAGAGTCGGAAGGCCATGTTGAAACTTGGAATGAAACCTGTGGCGGGTGTGAGTCGTGTCACGATTAAGAGAACCAAAAACGTAACTCAATCACCATTATTCGTTCACATTTTCGTTTTATTTTTTCTGTCGTGCTGTTTTCGTCAAGCCCGTTATTTTGCAGGTACTGTTTTTCATCTCAAAACCGGATGTTTTCAAGAGCCCCAATTCTGAGACTTATGTCATTTTCGGAGAGGCCAAGATCGAGGACTTGAGCTCTCAGTTGCAGACACAGGCTGCTCAGCAGTTCAGGTTGCCTGAAATGAATTCTACAATGGCAAAGTCAGAAGCAGCTGCCACGGCTTTGACTGCTCAAGCGGACGAGGAAGAGGAGGAAGTCGACGAGACGGGCGTTGAGCCTCGGGACATCGATTTGGTTATGACACAAGCAGGAGTGTCTAGGACCAAGGCTGTCAAGGCTCTCAAGACTCATAGTGGAGACATTGTTAGTGCCATCATGGAGTTGACAACCTGAACGTTTTTGTTTTTCCTTACGAGGACATTCTAACCTGATCCGTTTGATTGGACCTAAACCAATTATACGATAAGTGCAATACACTTACCGTATGGTTGATATACAGTTAAAGAAAAGTGACCAATCACATTACAAATGTATCACACCTACTATATGATTGGTTTAGTACGGGCAGATTTAATTTGGGCAAAAATTTTCCTTCATTTAGTATAGGACCGAACATTTCATTCTTTTCTTAGATGATTTTTGGAACAAATGGTGCAATGTTTATTCCTTTCTTGATGCTACGCTATAAAAATAAAATTGATTGGCGATTTTCCTATTCGAGTTAGGAAAGAGTTCCAGAAATTAGAGGGAGAAGATTGATTTTCTTTGAAGATGTTGCTTGCCCATTCCCATGTTTGTAGCACTAAACATCTTGGTACGATTTGTTTCCTAAAAATAAAGATCAGCCAACACTTGCCACTCATCCAAACCCTTCACTAATATTTGCTAAAATTTAAAAGATATATTTTCCACTAAAAAAAATTTAAAAAAAAGTTTAGCTTTCCACGTTTAATATGGTTATGATTTTATTATCCTATATACTAATTTAATTGTTTTTGAAATATGAGCAATTAAGTTCATTAACTCACTCTGAGAGTTTACCTCTTTTCTTTAACATTGTAAAGAACCTTGCTAGAGATTATCATCCCGAATGTTGCGTTCTCTTCCACTTTTTTAATACCTATTTTCATTATTCAGACAAGATTACCGGCTCGTGTAAGTAACTTTGTTTATTCTTGATAAA
Source organism: Sesamum indicum (assembly GCF_026168435.1). Classification (NCBI taxonomy): domain Eukaryota; kingdom Viridiplantae; phylum Streptophyta; class Magnoliopsida; order Lamiales; family Pedaliaceae; genus Sesamum; species Sesamum indicum. The sequence goes on along the minus strand of NC_142663.1, from coordinate 12,990,616 downwards.
TGATCGTTTCATTTAAAAGTTTAAATTGGCGGAGAGGAAAATAATTTAATATTAATATCTTAACATGCCTTCTGAGCACATGAAACTTTCTTTTATAAATGGGAGATAATGAGATTCAAACCTCGAATTTCTTATCTGGTTTGACTATAATACTATATTAAACGAGTACGTCATTCTAAAATTGAAACTATTAGAAAAAGGAATGTATCGCTGTTCTTGGAATTTCCTCGAGGGAACGTCTACTTTTCTATGAAGTCCCTTTTTTGACATTCTCCTATGAGTACATTTCTTTAAAGCTACGTACATTTGGATCGATGGCTGAATTCTTCGAATTTATTTGAATTATTTAAATTTTAAAACCTTTTGATATAATTTTTTTTAAAAAAAAATTCTCCGGATCTTTTCATTAAATCTAAATCCATCAGCCTAAATGTAATAAATTCAAGACTATTGAAAAAGACAAACTAATTTGAAGCTGAATTTAAAAGTTAAGAGAAAAAAAAATGTGGAATTATGCTATTTTAGAGGGATCTAAGTGCAATCAATCAAAATCATAATTACTAATTAAAGTGCGGCAAATTTCAATGTTCATTTACTGAGTTTTCACTCAATATTATGATCATGGCAATTCCAGAATAAAGAGACATAACATCAAAGAATGTCGTACCGTCCAAACAACTTTTATACAGATAAGCTCTTTTAAATATTTTATAAAATGTTTAGGAGTTTATAAGATGCGTATAATAGCTGCATTGATTAATTCTATATTTCATATTCTGTACTTAAACGGGTAAGTGAGTTTATATTGAGTCAGATGTTTGCGGTTAAAAAAAAACTCAAAAATTGAGAAAATAAATTCAAAATACTCAATTAATGTTTAAAAGGATCTGAAATTCATCCAAACACAGCCTAATATGATGTGATTGTACGTCATGCTTTGACTATTGTTCAACCCCCCTGATGAGAGAGTGACTTGTAACCTAATCAACTACAATTATTTCATCATTTTGGGGAAATTGGTTCAATCACTAATTGAACAAGTGGGAATTGTTAAGAGTTTTATATACGTCCCAATTAAAACCTAATTATTGCATCATGCAATTTCTCAGTGCTGTATTTACCACTGTATAGATGGTTTTCGGCTCGATTTTTTTAAAATATTTTATAAGTTGCATACCATATTTTAAAAGCTGATAAGATATTAAATTATATTTTAAAAAAATTAAATATTTAAAATATTAAAATTTATAAGATATTTCATATCTTAACAAATGTTAGGGACTTGAGGTATTTTCTCTTTTCTGAATGCAAGAAAATTTAAATAATAATAGATTTTTTTTTAAATTTGAGAGAAAGAGAATGTATGTATGAATGACAATATTTTTGTTTTATAAGATATTTTAAGGAACTACTTATAAGCCAAACAGCCTCTTAATCTCAAAAGTGATTATTAGGAAAGAGTGCCAAGCAAAATAAATTGCATTTATACTCGAAACCCAAAGTTTGAACTGTTCAATCCCAATACCTAAAGATATAAACTTCAAATCCCAAGGTATGGATTTTATTATATTTTTTACGCTTCATTATATCAATAAGTACAATAAAATTCAAAAATCGACTCAATACATATACTTAAATTCAAAGACCGATCCAATACAACGGTAATTCAAACCAACAAATACGGCCAAACCAGAACAAATTTTGGACTACTTGTACAAGAAAAAAAAGTGGAATAACAAATTAAATAAAACCAATCTCCGCTAATTCAGCAAACTATAACATGAAAAAAAATGAAAAGAAGTTAACATGAATTATTGTCTAAAAATACAAAATAAAGGAAGAAGAAGAGAGTGGAGGAGTAGAAGAATGCAAATATTGGAGAGGCCTTGGCAGAAAATACAAATGCAGCTCCTCTCTCATTCTCCTCAGTATCATCAAACTGTACTCCTCCATTAATTCCACCATTTTCCCAACTTTTATCATCTTCCAACTCTCTCTCTCTCTCTCTCTCTCTCTCTAGACCAATATATATATACAGATTACAGCAGGTGTTTGTATATATAGGTGGGTGGGGTGGTGGTGGTTGAGTTCTTGCAATTTGGCAAGTTGGAAGTTTGAAGGGAAGTTTTTATAACAAGAGCAAGTCTTGAGCATAATTTGATCTTTGACTTCAATGGAGTTACATCATTATTATTTGTTGTTCTTTTATATTTATCTTTTTATGTGACTCTACAAACCCCATAATTGTACTGTTTGTATTCAGCGATCTCTTGGATTTGCCGCTCAAGTTAAAATTTTATGATTTGGTTTGTGGTCATGGATTTAAATTTTATTGGACTATTGGGTGTTAATTTTATTTTTTATGTGAGTTTATTGATTTGATAATTTTTAGTTAGGTTGATGTATTGATTAAAATGATGTATTTTTTAGCTGCACATTATATTAAAATATTGATGTAATAACGTAATTATGACTTTTTTCTAAAAAACGGTACTGTTTATATTGATGATGTGGTTCCGAACCAATAATGTCTTGTCCTAATGATAAGATTGAGTCTGCATAAAAGTTTGAATTTCATTATTTGCGGGAATTTATAATTTAAAAATAATGTAGGAGAAATTGTATTTTTTTGTCCTGTAGCCTAGGGTCTTTTCATTTTTGATCCCATTGGTTATGAGATTCTCAGTTTTGGTCCCATAACTTTTAAAAAGTAACAGTTTTAGTCTCATACACCTTTCTGTTAGATATTTAACGGAAAGGCCACATGGCCGTTAAGTGCTTAGGGACCAAAAGTGTTATGTTTTTAAAATTATTGGATCAAAAATAAAAATCTTGTAACATATGAGATCAAAAGTTAAAAACTCTAATTGTCACGTGATAAACACGTGACATTTTCTGTTAAATATATAACAAAAATATGTTATTGGACTAAAAGTGCTACGTTCTAAAAGTTACAAGATGAAAAAGTGATAAATTCGGAACTAATGGGATAAAAAATATAAATACTCTAAATTACGGGACAAAAAGTATCATTTTCCCAATAATATATTACATTATGCTAAAATGATTGTTTAGTATTAATCCTTCACACGATGACTACTACTATAAAAATCTCCTCATTAATATACTAATAATTAATTAAGTATATCAATAATTTCAGATAAAGAAATATTAAGTAGTAGCACGGAATTTGATTATTAAACTATTGATAACTTTAATTTAATATTCCTCGAATATCACTTTCATGTGTTGGGTCTTGGATGTTAATATGCGATGGTTATAATTAATATTATTTATATTAATTGCACATGAGGAATATAAGTGATATAGATCTTAATATCTTTTCTCCCACTGAAATATTTTTTTACAATAAAATCGTGAAGTTCATACAAAATTAGAGCGAAATTTACTTAGCACAATAAGACACTCGAGTTGCAAATCACATCACTTGGTGTCATCTGTATGAAGAAAGCCATATACCACTATCACTTATTGGTAGCAAATGGGAAGTATAAATGGCTTATAAACTCCCTCCTAAACATCATTTTAAAGTAAAAATTATGAGATTTATATGAAATCAAAATAAATAATATCTCACGCAATAGGACACCAACCCAATCACAAACCGCATCAATATGCTTTTACATCAAATATATGGCTGAATTTTTGTCTTTGGCTCGTCTGAGTCTATATTGAGATGATGAATCGGATCGGATCTTAATTATGAATGTAAAATTCGGGTGGGTCCTACCACGCTGGATCGAATTCGGATTTCTGGGGTAGAAATATTGGGAAGCGGACAAAATATGTTTTCCTTGAAGAATCATTAATGTTGTATCCCGAATGTGCATCTAATGTTCTTCTAAATAAATTTTCGGACATGTTATATAGTCAAGGATTATTATAGCTAAAGTAATTAAATTGATTTTTCGTTTTTTTTTTTTTTGCTTTCGAATCTTTTTTTAAAAATTTTTAATTATCATTTAGAGCTATGGTTTTGTTATAGTGAAAATTGCTTTTTTGGTCCTTTATCTTAAAGTCAATGTATTCTTGGTTGTATTGCGTCACGTCATGAAATTTTCATTAATAATTACATATATTATTAAAAATTTTATTTTTAATTAAATTGTGTCAGAAAAAATGCAGAACAAGCCGTTGTTATCGCCCTAAATTGTGCACTGATACTTACTTTATAATTAGAAAACACGAAGATCACAATATCCTTCGCCAATATCTTATTTCTAAAAAAGATATATATATTATAATTAATCATTAAAAATCGTATATAGCATAAAGAAAAAATTAAACACACACACAGAATTCGCTCTTTTCCTGAACATCACACAATGCAGCAAGCATTAGGGTTTTCATCGGAGAAAATCTGGGGAGCTGCAATTCTTTCCATCACATAAAGTGGCGGATAGTAGTACATGAGTACTTTATGCATGGCTTGCTCCTCCACACTCCTCACCTCCTCTTTCCTTTCACCGCCTTCCTCCGCCGTGGCTACGGTGCCGTCTACCTTCTTTTCCTCTTCCGGTGGCGGGTCTGTTTTCTCGTCTTCCTCGGGGTTTGCTTCTTCAGCAGCAGCACCTGGTTTTTCTTCTTCTTTCTCCTCAGGTGGTTTTTCGGGTTCGGGCTCGGGCTCGGGCTGGGGCACGATCCTGGCTTGCTTTCTGGTTCGGCGGTAGACGTAGTCGACGAGCCGGTCGGCGTCCATGGTGCCCGTCACCGTGACTTTGCCGGAGCTCAATTCTGTCTCTACGGTTTTAACTCCTACAGTTATTCATGTGATTGATTTACTTTTAAAAACTTTCCTTTCATATGTGAGAAAAAAGGAAAAGTAAAAAAAAAAGGTTTTCACCTATTTTTCACGCGTAGTTTTAAATTTAATTTTCATCGAAATCACTGAAATTGAAAAAGTAAAAAAAAATTTTACAAATAAAATTATTAAGATCTTAGTTACAGAACTATGATAACCACCCTAAAAATACAAAATTAAAATTGCAAATGTTTTCCATGTCATCATCCTAATTGTCGAGAAAAAGTTTTATATATTTCGATTAGTAATTTACAATCCAATGTAAAAAAAATTCTAAAAAAATGCCAAATCAGCTCATCCTAAACAAATTTAGCGGCTAGAGTGTCCAAATTGCAGATAATTAAATACATAACGTTTTTAATATATTTGGATGTCCTCAAAGTATTACTTTTTAATATACGGAACAAAAAATACAATTATTAACATGTATAATTACCTGCCATTTTAAGTATCTTTCTCTTGAGCTGCCCGGCACAGCCCTCGCAATGCATGTTGACGGTAAGTTCCACCGTGCTACCCTGCAGTCACGTACATGAATCGCGTTAGAAAATAAAACAAAGAGAGTCGCGTTTCTAATTGAAAAGCATGATGATATAAAATTTGCACCTTGCGTCCCTCAAGTAATTGATAAATACCTGTGAGGCCACAAATTCAGGCATGGGTTCACCTTGAGGTTGTGGCGATGGAGATAAGAGTTGGGCTCTTCTCCTAGTTTTCTTCATAATTCTACTGCACACAGATTCCGGTTCCACGACTCCCTTTATGCTCACCTCATTCTTCCCCATGTCCATCAACACTCTCTCCACCCCTACAACCTCCACCATTTTGCATATATCACTATTATGTACTCAAAATATATCGTCTAACACTAAAACGTCCACGATTGGTTTTATATCACACACACACACACTCAAGTTCGGACACAAGATATTCCACGTAGAAAATTTTGAGTCCACGTCATAGGATTGTCCTCCTAAAAGACAGATCAATTCACAGTTATTATAGTTAACTTCAACATGCAAAAGATGTAAACGAGTTGGTTAGCATGTTGAAGACGGACGAATCCACCAATAAAATTGCCATGTTTGTAGGCTATTCATAAAATTAAGGTCAGAACGATTTTTTATTTGAAGTTTTATTGCATCTTCTGTTCCATTTAACGTAAGGGAACTTGAAATCTTTTTTTAATATGATTAAAGATTTTGGGGGAGAGAGAGAGACCTGTGATCTTAGAGATGGAGCTGAGAATCTTGTTTGCACATCCTACACAATGCAAATCCACAAACAACACAAAACCCGATGCTGCTTCTTTCTTCTCCTCTGCCTTAGTAAGGTAAATAAATCATAAAATTCAAATTAATTAATTTCCTATTAAAATTAATTAACAGCATTTTAGTATTAATGGAAATTGATTAATGAAGCACAAACACCAACCTGCAGTTTTTTGGCTTCTTCACCCATTGATCAAAGTATTGAAACCTTAGCAGGAATGGGAAACAGTGGGTGGGTGGGGAGGGGAGAATCAGCTCAGCATTTATACGAGAAAATTGTTAAAAAGAATGGACGGTGTGGATTATATTAGGCTTAAAGGTGGAATGTGGGATTTAAAAAGCACTTGCAGGGAGGGCATGTCGAATTGGGGGTAAATATAAATTTTTTTTAATATAAGCAAATTCGATATATTTTGATTAAATGAGAGAACTTATTGTTAGACTTGCAAATTCTAAAAATATTAAATGTAATTTTTCAAATCACATAAAATTTACATGTAATTATACTAAATTTCATAGAAGGAAGTGTAATGATCCAATGTGACAGGGCTCTTTTGAATTTGAGTTAGTGAGATCCTTTGTTTGTTTCAACCTAATCACCCATTTCTTGATTTAATACTGAAGAAAAAGGTAACTTCAAATGGTGACATATAAATCGCAAGTTTTGACTATTTTATAAAATTCTTCACTTTTTTTTAATTCTTTTCTCTTTGATTTAAAAAATAATAATTTACTACATAAATTTTGAAATTTTTATTTCTCATAAAAATGTGAAAAGTTAGAACGTAATATATAGTATAATTAAATCAATTTTAATGAACGTAAGACCCATCACCATTTTATATACATCACTAGTTTATTTAAAATTCATCACCAACCCATATACATTATCAATTCATTTAAAATTCATCATCAACCCATATAGAACTTGTAATCAACTCATGATTTTAATTTATCCTAATGTCTTTCATCAATCCCATTCTGAAAAAGTGCTTTTCTATGACAGGTTTTTATTCTGTGCAGTATCAGTTTGGCATTTGGCAGAGGAATAATTTTATCTCTACTTTTATCTTGGAAGTTGAGCAGATTAAAAACCACAACCTTTTATTTGATTTTCTTTAATTTTAAATAGGAATCAATAAAAATATGTGTGTGTACTTTTCAAGCTTTTAGTGTATTTAAATTTTATTTTTTGTATTAATGTAAAATAGATTAATTAAATTAATCCATGTATTCTTTTAAATACATGAATAAATATTTAAAAGTATTTTGTGCACTAAAATTAGACCTAATTATATAACAAAAGGAAGTACGATAAATTATATCGATGTTTTCTAAAGTTAGACCTAATTTTATATATATACATATATATATACTTTCAATCGTTTATAAAATGTAATGCATCTGAAAAGGTATTTGTGTAATATTTCGTTGTAAATAGGGATATACTTGTAGTTTGACTATAATTTTAAATGATATACATACAATTTTACAAATAGCGTGAAGCATTCATGTAATTAGATCTAATATTATAGAATGTAAACGTAATTTACATGAAAACTCAAAAAAAATTAGAGCATTCTTTTGGTGTTTTACTTAATTTTAATCTATCATTTAGTTTTAAAAATTTAAATTAATTCATTATTTTTTAACTTCTCTATTTATCATGATTTTCCACAACTATCTTTTCGTAACTTTTTTCCCCCTACATTATTTATTATTTATATTTATCATTTTTTAATAAACAAAAATAATATTTGTATTAATTTATTGACTTAATACATATTTTTAGGTACTTTTTTACCCTACAAAAACTAATAATACAATTTATATAATTTTTTTATGTTAATTTAATTTATTTTTAAAAATTATACATATACATAAAATGTGTCATATTTACTATTCGTATCCTGTGCAATGAGACTTCAATAATTTATGCAATGAAACGCCAATCAGGCTGTTACAAAATCCAAACCAAACAATCGTCGTAAAGGTGAATTTTAATGTTTAGGAATAATTATGCTCCTTTCCCCTGATGTTTGGTGTAATACCACGTAGACCCTTTGTAGTTTAGAAAATTATATCCAGCACTCCTAAAGTTTGCTTTCGACTAACAAATAAGTCTCTTTGTGAGTAAAAATTTATCGAATTTGTTGATATTAACAAAAACAGAATCTATATCAATCCCTGATTAACTTATTATTGATTTATTGTAGGTCATATAAATTTTTTTATGATCAAATTACCCTCATATGTCTTCACGCGATAATGCATGTGAGAAGGCATATCTTCACCGTTATAAGGTTAGTTTAGTCAAAAAAAAATTGTTTGACTTGCTATAAGTCAGTATTAGTCAATCGAGGGTAAATATCAATTTTCATTTAGTTTTTTTGTTAATGTTAATAAAATTTAGTAAATTTTGACTAACGAATAAACTTATTTATTAAACGAAAGTAAACCTCATGGTGTGAAGAATAATTTCCTAAATTATATATCAAACATCGAGAGATGTGAGTGTAATTATCCCTAATTTTTAAATGGTTAATCTAGTCTTTATAAGGAAACCCTTTTCCGTCACAAATTCATCTGCTTATAATGCTTACCTGATTTCAGGTGGAAATGAGTCAGCATGGGACAACCACCAAACACTAATTAGGAAATTTTCAACTTTAATAATTAGGTTGATCGATGTCCAATTTCATTAATTAATCCAGGTTTTATCTTAATTCTAGGAAAATTATGCCTTAATCAAGAATGTTTGATGTGATGAAGAGATTCTTGACAGAAAGGGATTTGTTGGAGAAAGCAGCCATTGTAAGAAAGCCGGTGAGCAGATATTATCCTAATTAGCAATTTGTGGCACATTTATATGTATAAATTCTGTAATATTACTTAAAATAAAATATTTATTATTTTAAAAAATATATAATCTAATAAATGAATATTAAATTTATAAGAATATGGTAACAAAAAAAATAATATCAAATGATAATAGAGAAGTCGAAAGTTAAATGAATAAATAAATAAAATTAAGTTAAATATACGTGTGCAAATTCTATAATATCATTTTATAATAAAATTTTTATTATGTAATAAAGTATATATAAAATAATAAATTATTATGAAATTTATACAAACAAGGTGAGATATAAAATTTATATAAAAAATAATAAGTCAATATTATACAAACAAGGTGGGTGTCACAAAAGGATGCATAAAAATAAATATAAAAGAATAATGAGAGAGTGGGAAGTCATATGGTGAATAAATACAAAAAAAAGAATAAATTAAATATTAAAAAAAAAAGCAGATCCAGAAAAATTAAAAATATAAAAAAAGTGCTCTCCCTTAATATATAAGTATAGATACAAATTCTAATGCTGTGTTTGGTTTCGATTACGATTTTTGTCTAAAAAATATTGTAAATGTTTGCTCATATTTTTGCAAGACACACAATATAATATATTTTATTTTTATTTTAGTGTAGAATAAAGCGCCACACATATTAAAAGTTTCTAAAAATATATTTTTATTTTTTTTCTCTTTATTTCACAATTTTTTTTTTAAAAAATGTTAAAAAAAAAAGCAAAGTAAATTTCAGCATGTATTTGGCAAATCAGGGAGCAATGAAAAGCTCAACCACCCATTTTGCTCGTGAGTGTATTGTCTAAACTGCCCCTAATCATGTGTATTTATTCCACAAAAATAATCTTTTTTTTTATTAACTAATTTTATTTTGAGTGTTTGTTTTATTAAACAAAAATAATAAAAAAGTTCATCATGCACACATATCGGATATGTTTCTATTGCATGTGAAATTAATGACGGTAAAAAGTACAATATAATAGAGATAAAAGAGAGAACAAAATATGAGACAAGGAACAAAAATTCCTCCACAATTATTTTTTTATATGGAGTTAATTTAGTTTATATACGTAATGCCCATTGAGGTGGTTACTCTACATCCCTCGACCTTAATAATATAGTATGAAAAAAAAATATAATTTTAGTTCTGTAACTTAGGGGTGGTAATTTTGATCCTGTTCAAATTAAAATTCATAATTTGGTCATGTAATTTTAGAAATTATGGCAATGTTAGTCCTTTTCGATCAATTTGTTGAAATTATATGTCATCAGTCATGTTAGTATCTGAACTGGGGCTTTCTGTATATTTGATGATGTGATAGTCCAAGTTATAAGTTTTAATTGTGATTTTGGTCATGTATTTTTTACAAGATTGACAATTTTTGTCCTCTAACTTTGGATGTAGAAATTTTAATCGTCTTTCTTTCAAAATAGTAGTGAATTTTGGTCGTTTAACCCAATTATCCATCATTTTAACCTTTTATAATAAAAATCAAATAGTACTATCACATGCTCTTAATCAATCCGCTTAACTTATAGGAATTGCATTTTCCCAATGTTTAGTAAAGAGTCTGCATTGCAGTGTCCAACAAGTGGGGTGGTGGCGCAGTTGGCTAGCGCGTAGGTCTCATAGCTTCTGAGTTATCCTGAGGTCGAGAGTTCGAGCCTCTCTCACCCCATATACTTTTGTTCTTGCTATTTTATATCTTCATCATTTATTTTCCATTTGTCATTTTCCATTGAACAAGTTGGACAATGACATAAACATCGATCTAATGTAAGCTAAAACATACACAACCAAAAATTTACATATATATAGGTAATATACATCGAAAAATAAGTTCCTTCCACCCAAAGCAAACATCTAAAGACTATGCCCAAAGAACACAGCTTTTGTTTCTTGTTTGAAACTTGGAAAATGCCACCACAGAGTAACCATCATTACCATGAGACTCATATCGTGTCTTTAATTTGCTTCGTCCAAGGTTGTCCCTTGAGGGCATCATCAGGGGTACGCATAATTTCTTGTTTAGTCATCCTGCAGAAATGAGAAATCCTACGAAGATTAGAATCCTTATTATGGCACGTTCATATGCTGTTCTTCTAAAATGGCCAATAAAAGCTCATGTCCGTCAGTAGTAACTCACCTTCAACATGTCTGATTACAATAGTGTTGGAAGAATGACGCTAGCTCAAGTTGATTCAACTTGGACTTTCTTCTGCATGTGAATGCCGAGTTCTAAGTTTCTGAGTCCTTAACTTGATTCCAGTTCCAAAAGTGGTGTTTGATAAGAGTATTTGATCTGTTTGTTCCTCTCCGGAGGCTATATAACTAGCCATTTACAGCCACAGAAATGAGGAATGACACCTTGCCACAGTTTAGTACTATATACACAAGCAAAATTCTTGCAGACGAGCAAAACATTTTCAGCCTCCGATTATAGCAGTGCAAATCCACTCATCTTTATGTTTGATCATAAATGCCACTACTTGATGATTTGGGAAAAAACTCGTTGCTTGCTTATCCAACGCTCAATTTCCTTCATCACTCATAAATCTTTGTAAAATTCTATGTCCATCTCAAGAAGCAACCATCAAATATCATTATGTCAACCGAGAACATGGCATCCTCACTGGTGAAAAGACCACTGTTAGACGGGCATGATCAGAAAGAGAGTAATCTTCAGGCCACATCCCTTTCTCGACTTCTGCTGGGAAGAGAACTGCATTCTTGACACTGAATCCGATGGTTTGCACTGTGCCATTGACGATGTCATCCCAGACCTGATCCCTCTCTCTCTCTCCTTGGTCCGAGTAAGTGTTCCATATTTGCTGCTGTAGTATCGCAAGAAGGGAGATAAGCATGTTTCTATATTGTGTTTTGGATGAATGGAGAATGGCTCCTAATCACTTCTATTAACTTGTAAATTGAGAAGTCTCGTGGTATGATAATTCACATCGCAAAAAAAACAGGAAACCATGTCATTAGATGAGAATGAATAAGCTAAGCTGAGATCACCAATTTAGCACCTTAAATTCTTTATAGTCAATAACACCATTTCCATCCACATCTGCTTGCAGCCATAGTTCCTTTACCTCTTCATTACAAAGGCCATGACAATGTCCAACCAAATTCAGCTGAACAAATGTAGCTAAGTGTTTATTTTTGAGAAATAACTACATTGAGGATGAGAAATCTAAATGGAAGAAAACTGAGCTTGGTTAAATTGCTGCTAACCTGCTGCAGTGCTTCATAGAAGCCGAAGTAGGTGATGTAATCGCCCTCGCTATCTGCCTTTAAAAAAGCAAATGCATCATCCTCGGTCAGAGATACTCGCTTAAGTTGATGCTGCAAGATAATACAAAAGCATTAAATATTTGAAACAGATTATACTTCATCGAAATGGTCAAGTAGCGCAAGTAAATATGTTATGAGCAAAGCATGCTTCTTACTGCTATGTTCAAATATATACAGGCTTATTCCTCTTCCCCCACCGACCCCCCACCCCCACCCGTCGAGACTTATGCTGCTGTTTTATGCTGTTGCTTCATGACAGAACTCACTACTCTGTCTCTAGTGTCATCAAAGAAAGCACTAGCAGAACTTTTATGCGTTAACAATAGGAAACTTACAGGTAATGTGGCTGTATTGCAAACCTAATAGTCAAATTTCTTGAAAGTTTAGATGAATTACTAAGAACAGGAACTAAATTAGCAGCTCTTAATACCCTTTATGAGCAAACCAACGTTTAACTAAAAAAAAAGGGGCAAAAGCATGAATTAGCAGTCTAAGCAACTAGATAGCAAATATGTCAACTATTTGAGCTAAGATATTCAAATCACTTTATAAAGATCAGAAAGTTCAACAAGTATATCTTACCTTGAGCATTCCAGCCAGTGCTTCACTCCAACTTGTTTTGAGTAATTTCCTATATCTATTAGGATTAAGAAGCCATATAAAATCTACACCACAAATGTTTCCACGATGATTACGGTGGCTTACCCACTGCATGGAAGAATATGGCATCAGCAATGATTACAAAAAGTAAAGAGTAGCTTAGAGAATTAGGAACCAAAGGTAAGTTACCTTGTGAGCATCTGCATCGGCATACACATGAGCAGCATCATATGATGATATAAATCCCTGAGACCTAAGAAACTTGTAAACATGACCACTCTTGCTTCCATTCCAGTCACTACACAAGTTAAAGAATTGAACCAAACATATCATGTTAGAATACAGCCGCTCAAATGTAAAAGAAAATAGCCAACAGACATACCCGCAGAGTAATATAGGTAAGGGATTGAGTTTGTTTTCATATTGATATGACTCCACATATTGCAATATTTTGTAGACCTTTCAAAAAAAAATGACACAGCCAATCAGATACCTGATAATATCGATAATTGATTTCGGAATGTTTGCATCATGCAATTGAATTAAAATATACCTGGCGAAGTCGTTCCAGGCACAAACTTGAATTATGTGGAAACAATAAGTGGGTGTTCACTATGAGAATTTCTTGGCGGACATTATTGTTTCGACATTGTGAGAAGGGCACAATCAGCTCGACATGCAGTAGCTGAGCAACACGGTCACCAAAATCATTGAAAAGCAGCTCTCTGTGGCTGATGATCCTGAAGGAGTCCTTATGCACGGCAGTCAGGAGACCTTGCAAAAATCGAGAAAGACTTGGCTTTATAACTAGAACAAAGTGGTGCTGTTAGTATTAAGAACTAAAATATCCAACTATATCGACAAACTTAGAGAAGACAGTTCTATAAACAGGTATGATTCCAAAATGAACTTTAGTTTCTGTACAGCAGAGAATTGAGTCTGATGCACAATCATCAAACAGCTGGAGCTAGTCCTTTCTTCTCTTCTCTTATTCCTTATTATCTTTGTCCTTAGAAAAGAATTCATGCCTATTTGACCATGAGCAAATATACTTATTAGAATATTGCTGAAGATAATCTTTCACGATGAAGGTGATTCTAACAATCTTTCAAGTTACTTTTTACCAGTTCTACTACTTTTATGATCTTGTCCTCTTCCATGTATACATCTGCATGTATAAAACCTCAAATTGGATGAATTGGCCATGCACAAAGAAGGCAAGTTTAACTCAAAAGAACAAGAATAAACACATATATCAGAGAAAAAATCCTATCCCCTAATACAGATTCCACATGAGATGGTCAACTTTGACAAGACATACAGAAACAACCGGAGATTCTCAAATTCCATTCTCTTCCAAATTGAAACACTTATAATTGAAATTATAACAAACGTAAAAGCTTATAATCCAACAATAGAAAGACTGGAATACCATCGCCTCGATTATTCGTCCTGGCAAGCTTGACGCAGTTATAACCAGCAGCCCCTAGCCTCTTATCGTAAATACTGACCAGCTCTTCATTCCCAACCCAGAATTCCTGCAACAGCCCACAAACATATTAAATCATTTGAGATGACATCTTCATTTCAAATAAAAAAAAAAACTGGATATAAATATCAAGAAGAGTAAAAAACGCAAAACCTGAAGGCATATAATAGAAGCTCTTTCACACAATAACCAATCCAAAATTCTCTTGTTCCTATTTAGCCAAAAACCTTTAACATCACTTTCTCTGTAACTGGGATCCTGTCCTCGCGCACACAGAGCACATTACGAGAAACCCATCAAACTTTCATCCCTATAAGGACAAATCAAAGCTCGCAAAGGACATAAAAAACAGAGCAATGTCTACGTCAATATCAAAAGATGAACAGCAGCAGCAACACCTCCAAAAACACACAACACACACCAAAAAAAGAAAGAAAACCCAACTCTACAGCTACATATCAGCAACAACTATGCATGAATTTTCCCTTCTGCAGCATTTACCTCTTGACTGAGTCTTTTGTAAATAGGAGCAAGAATATTGAACGTTGTGCAAGAAACGCAAGTGGGGTCCGTAATCGATGAAGCTATTGCATAGCTTCCAATTCTCGAAACCCTCTTGATTGTCCTGCTATTCCTCCCCATTTCTGCGCGTACGTAGACGTAAACATGTATTTCTTCAAGCAGGTGTTTGATGGATGCTTGAATGAGCGCGGAGGAGGATATTCAACAGCAAAACAGATATTTCCTCTTGTGGGCAAAGGGATAACGATATCTATCACTGTTTCAGTGGTTGAGATGAAAACGAATGCAAATTAACAACGCTAAAAGTTTGTTTGTATGAGTCAGAAGAAGGGTGGTGGCGGGCAATGACTTGCATATATGAGATTGAGCGAAAACGAAGTTAGAAAAAGAAGGAGAGAGTATCTTGGTGTCGTGTGTGTGTGTGTTGTGCGTGTGTCTGTTTTCTTCTCTCTCCTTTTTATTTTCCAACGGCTAATATAAATTAAATATCAGCTCAAAATTAAAATTATACTCGAATTTTATGGCAAAATATTTTAAATGAAAATTGAAAAAAAAACTAATAAATAATTAAAGTCCGTTCACTTGAGATTTCGTGTGATTATACGTAAAATTCATGTGATTTAAAAAATTACATTTAATATCATTTAAGTTTACTTTTTAGATGATACAATCATTAGTTCACTTCCAAATGCGACATTTATACTATTATAAAAGAAAATTCATTTATCGTACCAATTTTTTATTGTCTTATTTTATCATTTCATTTATTTTATTCTTTCAAAAAGAAATTGTCCGTGATAGTAATTTTATATAATTTTTTGCTCTCAACCCATTGCTCGATTTCTCTCACTCATATTCTCCATATTTTTTGTCCTCACAAACTTTCATAATTTTAATAAACCATAGTACAATTAATTTTTTCTCTCTCATATTCTCTATATTTATTTTTTCTTATAAATTTTTATATTTTTAATAAACCCACAATTATAATTTTTATATTTTTTTATTTTAGATATTTCTTTCTTTTTCATCACCTCACTACATTTGTATATTTCTATATTTTTCTCCTCTTTATCTCACAATATAATTTTATTTTTTTGTTTTGAGAACCACGTGCAACAACAACTAATTTTTTAAAAAAACAAACCAAATCATCCCAATAAAAGCCTCTCAAATTGATGTCAATGTGTGTTGTCACGATGGGTTATATTTTTGTTAATTTTACCAATATAGGGAGCATTAGATTAAATATTTTGGAGAAAAATGATAACATTTTGAATTTAAAGTAAGGTAATTGAGAATGTGGATTGGGTTCCATAATATGTGCTGGGCCAGGAACCGGGCAAGCCCAAAGTGGGGATGGGATGGCCCAAGCCTATATCAGGCTCCTTGACCTAATATGAGAGTTTCCCAAACTACATATATAATCTTGGAGCTAGGGTTTTGCATTCTGTCCGCAGCTCCAACGTACGAGTGAGAGAGAGTGAGGGAGAGAGAGGGAGCCACCGCCGTCTATTCTCACATCCACCACTAAGATGGTCAGTTCTAACCACACCATGCTAGTATTGTTGATTGATTTCTATGTTAATCTCTCGCGTTTTGGAAGAATTAACATTCCTGATTATGTTGTAATTTCTGAAATTTTTAGGTGAATGTAGTTGATTTTAGTGATGATTTTTGTTTTTATCGAGGCTTTGGATTTTCTGCGAAAAGTGGAGAAGGCGTAGATGGGATGAGTGAACTGTTTTATATTTCGTAAGAAGAGCGGTTTTTAGCCTTGTGAACTGCGATATTATTTCCCATTGTCTGTTGATGTAGTTATTGAATGTTTTTGGCACGCTTTAAGCTTTGTTCCTGTAGCGATCTGGAGTGGAGGTGGTCAGTAGCAAATTTAGGCACCTTTTATGCTACGTAACAATAATAATAATATTTTCATTAATTGTTTGAAAACACAAGTTTTTGCGATATATTGTTTGTTTGTCTGAAATTTCTATTATTTTTCTCTGTATGTTGATATAGTTTTTGATTGTTCTTAGAACACTTTAAGATTTAGTCCTATAGAATCTGCAATGGAGATGTGAGGCCGCAAATTAAGGCACCTTTCACGCTACAGTACCAAGAATAACAATGTTTTCAATAATTTTATGAAAAATAAAAGGGTATTGTCTACATTGTTGTCATCTGAATTTTATGTGAATATTTCTTCTGAAAGATATCTTATGTTAACTAATGTTCGTTTTCTGGTACTTTGTTGAACTACAGGCTAGAGGTTTGAAGAAACACCTTAAGAGGCTCAATGCCCCCAAGCACTGGATGTTGGACAAACTTGGGGGTGCTTTTGTAAGTAATTGTCCTCATTTGGGTTTTACTCTTTATCTCATTTCTAGGTTCTTTAATGGACATTGACACTTAGCAGTTGGCCATGTCCTGTAATAAAGTTCCTCTGTTCACTAGTGTTTTTGTGATATTGCCTGTTACTCAACAACCCCTACATTTATCCAAATGCAGGCCCCCAAACCATCATCTGGACCCCACAAATCCAGGGAGTGCTTGCCTTTGATTCTGATTCTACGAAATAGGCTTAAGTATGCCTTGACTTACCGTGAGGTCATTGCAATTTTGATGCAACGCCATGTCCTTGTTGATGGGAAGGTCAGGACTGATAAGACATATCCTGCTGGTTTCATGGGTAGGCTCTAATCACTCTGCTTCTATATACTTTGGTGATTATCTTATTTTAAGTGGTGTTTTTGTTAGTACATAATTTGTTGGGTCGTAACCTTGTTTAGTAACCTCTACTTGCTAGGACCTAATTTGGAGAAAGTTTCTATTGTTAATATATTAGAAGTCCTTGTGTAGTCTGTAGAGTCTTATTCTGTTTATATACATACAAGTCATTGTTCTATTTAAACCCACTATCAATATGTTTTGTTAGCTGGATGCTATAATGATGGTTGTTCGATTTATCAACTTCTTTTTCCTAACAAATGCCCCTCTTCTTTTGCTAGATGTTGTTTCTATTCCAAAGACCAATGAGAATTTCCGTCTTCTGTATGATACCAAGGGCCGTTTCAGGCTGCACTCTATCCGGGATGAGGAAGCTAAGGTCCGTTTTCCTTTACTCATTTCCTATTTTATTGGGTATTTTCAAGTTTATGCCTTGGGATATATGCTTGTAACAGAGCTGCTTGTCAATGTCCCTTTTTTTCCCAAAGATATTTGCAACCCAGAATTTATTGGGTTAATGTTTGTGGAGCAATTGAGCGTGATTGACCTAGTTTTAGTCATCATTTTCACTTGAGAAATGAATTTACATACTTTTGGGGATAATTTAAATAATCTTAATACACTGAGTAGATAGATGTTATCAGTTCTATCATGCCGACTATTGACGTTTTCTTATTGCTTTGCAGTTTAAGCTGTGCAAAGTCCGTTCAGTTCAGTTTGGCAAGAAAGGTATTCCGTACCTCAATACCTATGATGGAAGGACCATCCGCTATCCAGACCCACTCATCAAGGCAAATGACACTATCAAACTTGACCTGGAGAGCAACAAAATTGTTGATTTCATCAAATTTGATGTTGGGAATGTAGTGATGGTGACTGGTGGTAGAAACAGGGGACGTGTTGGGGTGATCAAGAACCGTGAGAAGCATAAGGGAAGTTTTGAGACTATTCACATCCAGGATGCTACTGGCCATGAGTTTGCTACTCGGTTAGGCAATGTTTTCACAATTGGAAAGGGTACAAAGCCGTGGGTGTCTCTTCCAAAGGGCAAAGGTATCAAGTTGTCCATCATTGAGGAGGCCAGGAAGAGGCTTGCCGCCCAATCTGCAACAGCTTAGTAGATATATTCAAGCTTCCTTGATTGTGTTACAGTAGTATGAGATGCCATCATTGTGCTATTATAGGATCTCTTTCTGGCGAATTTGATGTTGTTCCCAACCTAAGTTTTGACGTTTATATTGTTTTTTCATATTTTGGATAATTTTATTTCGGATATTTGATGACAAATTTAAGACATTTCATATCTCTCTAGCTCAAAAGTTTTGATTATGTGAGGAGCACATGGTGTATGGTTTATTATTACCTCCCGAAATTTGGCCTCTCGAAATCTGGCATTATCAGTTGGTGAATATTGTCATGATTCTCCGGGAGCAATTAATAGTCTCCTATGGTGAGTCTTAAGCAGAACAAGTTATACAATTATATAATCAATTGTTTGTGTGCGCCATTGGTTTTGTTTTCTCCTGTTTCGCTGTTCACCAGTGGAAAAAAATAACTCAAAGAATAGAAAGAAAATAATTATATTTTTGAATAAAAAAGAACTTCTCAAGAAGATAAATAAAAATATTATAGGATATTTATTAATTGATATAGGACAAAATCTAGTTTTAAAAGCATGAAAGATTTTTATATAAAATTACTTAAATTATAAAAACTAATTAATGTAAATTTTGAAAGAAATTGTAAAGATTTTAAAATAAAAAGTAACTTATAAAAAAAAAGTAATTAAGAATTTAACATAAATGATGGACCAAAAAATATAAGAAATTAACGATGAGAAATAATAATTAATACAAGTTAATGTAATTAACTATTATATTTATAGAATTAAGTGTAAGTGGCAAATTAGATCAAAATTGATTTGTCTACCTTATATATGACATATAAAAGAGAGATAAAAATATTGGATGATTTCCATTTTAAATAATATAATACAATTAATTATATTAATAAAATGGAGTACATAATGAAAACAAGTTTTTACAATAAAAATCCAATTTATGTATTGTTGAGGTATCCCTTTGGGGAACAAGCGACTAAGACGTTGAGCTCTTGGGTTTTACTAGGGCTTATTCGATTTCTAGAAAAGATTGGATTTCCCCCCAAAATATTTTGGTGGAATATCAGAGAAATGAATTTCTTGAAGTTGAGTTCTCTCGACAAGCTCCGGAACACTAGAAATTTGGTTGCTGCTCGATCTGCGATCAGCTGCCGCGCAATCTCCACGGCTCCTCCGCCTCTGCTTAATCGATCGTCGGCCCACGTTGCTCCACGTCAGCTCCCTCGCCCGTTCTCCGCCGCTGTCCGGCACATCCGCTACTCCCGGGACCCTAGCTCCAGGTGCTATAGATGACATTTTAGGAATTCATTTTTGGGTTTCTGTTTGTAAGTATGCTTTTGTGTGTTTGCTTGTTTTGCTGCGATGATTGGTTTATGATTGTCTTTGGCTTATTTTTATTATTATTTTTTTCTTGTTGTTGATCCGTGAATGGGTAATTGGAATAACTTATGACGTTGTCACATTCTGCTCTGAGGTTACGATGTTGCTTGTTTTAACCCGCTTTGAACAATTTCTTTGAATTTCTTTGCCTGTTTCTTTGAATCAGTAATTTACCAGAAGTGAGCTAAAAAATAAAAGTATTTGTAGCAGCGCAATATGACGTAAAAATAAGTATGAGGTGACATCAAGGAAGTGCATTGGTAAACTGAAATTTATATGAGTCATAACAAAATTTCTATAAGAGTAATTTATCTTGCAGAACGTTTTGCTTTTAATAATTAACAAATGGCATGTAATGATGTGATTTTTGGGTGAAGGTATGAGATTCCACCGCCAACAAATTGGGGAATTCGGATTGTGCCTGAGAAGAAGGCGTATGTTATTGAGCGATTTGGAAAGTATGTGAAGACATTGACTCCTGGGATACATGTATTAATTCCGCTTGTTGATAGAATTGCTTACGTGCATTCCCTAAAAGAAGAGGCTATTCCCATTCCTGACCAGTCTGCTATTACCAAGGATAATGTCAGCATTCAAATTGATGGAGTCCTCTATGTTAAGGCATGCATTTTAACTTTCACATTCAGTTCTCTGGTGTGCATTGACATCTAAATGAATTTTGCCATCAATGAACTTCTAAAATTGACTTCGATATTGATTTTCTTGTGGTTTGAAGATAGTAGACCCGAAGTTGGCGTCTTATGGAGTCGAGAATCCGCTGTATGCTGTAATCCAGCTTGCACAAACAACCATGCGAAGTGAGCTTGGTAAGATCACCTTAGACAAGACTTTTGAGGAAAGGGACACGCTCAATGAAAATATAGTGGTGAGTATTTGATGCTTGGTTAACTAGAATGTTTGTGGTTATTGCTTACACAGTTTTTCCCGTTGCTTTTCTAAACTCGAATCTTGCTCTATTGTACTCAGCTAGACAATCGTGTTGGCATGCTTCTTCTTGCAAAAGCTAAAGTTTGTTTGTGTAAACTAAGAAATTAAAGGACATATAAAATTTATGTATCCAGAACTCCCTAAGGAAAGGATTCTATGTCTGTCTTTAAGTTTTTAAAAAAATAAAGCTGTCCTGCTGACAAAAAATGTGCCAAAAAGGTGAAATCTCTATGCAGGTCCTTGATATCTGTGCTATTTGCCAAAGGTCATGCTACAGAATAATAAAGAGTGTGTGTAAATGTTAGAGGTAGTTATAATTCATATGATCAGCATTTGCCTGTCTTTTGTGCTAGAGTTTCTCTCAGTTGAGCATGAGAATCTAATGTTCTGATTGCTTAGTATCTAAATGGAGACCTAAGAAGCAGAGGATTCCAATTTTGTGTTCCAAATGGTGGCTCTAACTGAGTTGTTTTTGAAACAGTAGCCAATTGTTTATAATTAAGTTATCTGTGATGTGTGTTGTTTTGCCCAGAAACTTTTGAATCACTTGTTCTTCAGCTAGCCTCTGACCTTTCAACATACTTTGTTTTGACTGCTTTAGATATGCATTTGGTGCAGATTGCCATCAATGAAGCTGCAAAAGATTGGGGCTTGAAATGCCTTCGTTATGAAATAAGTGGGTGTATTGTATTTTAAAGAAAATTTTCTCATTTCTTATTTTGCGCATCTTATTGACATGTGGTACTCCCTTTACCAAATTCAGGGGATATATCTCCTCCACGTGGGGTGAGGGCAGCAATGGAGATGCAAGCTGAAGCAGAGCGCAAAAGAAGAGCTCAAGTTTTAGAATCTGAAGGTACTGGGTTTGATTTCCCGCTCTTTGGAATGGTTAGTTTGCATTTGGCGCTGTGATAGAAAGGTATATCTGCCACCACAGATAAAATTGGTTTCAGCCTAAAGCATTTTGATTTGAAGAATGCATATGAAACTTATAGGATGACGACAATGTTCAGTGCAACATTAGGCAACCTTTTTCTGGCACATTATACTTACATCACGTTTTCATAGCTGTTAGGTTCTAAAAATATCATGACGTGATATTCAGAGGCAATTCCAAGCACTTCACAGAAAACTTAGCTAATGAGGGTTGGCAGTACAACAATAAGATATTTATTTTCTTGTAATCATGCCCTGCCATTTAAGGAAATGCCTTATAGTTGTATCTACTGAGAATAAATTAATGATTTTCAGTTTATGTGATGAAAAAGTGAAATTAATATCCCCCCTAAGGCTGGTTAGAATAAGTATAATGCTTATTGTTGCCTGATTTTGTGATGTGTATTTGACGAATTCCAGTACAATGTATTATTCTTTTCATTCATCAAATCAATGTGCTACTCTTATGCAGGAGAAAGGCAGGCAAATATTAATATTGCAGATGGGAAAAAGAATGCAGTAATCCTTGCATCAGAGGCTGCCAAGCTAGACCAGGTTAACAGAGCTCAAGGTTGGTTATCATGTTTGCAATTGGCTATGTAGAGCTTTCTTAACTGTTAGAAGTTCCAGATCATTGTTAGCAGCCTCAAACGAGGAAATGGTTTTTAACCTTTCAATTAAAACATCAAACATGGGCAGTAATGTTCATCTAATAGTGGTCCTGTTGTCAGTAAATGTGGCAATCATTCTGACTAGCGTCTGGAGAATGTTATTAGATGGCTATGGGAATTATAGATGTCCTTTTACTTCCAGTTCTTTTTTTTAGACATCAACTATTTATAAAGTCTTTTCTGTTGGAATTTTTGCTATAATAGGAGAAGCAGAAGCTATTCTTGCTAGAGCACAAGCAACTGCAGAAGGAATTGCTCTTGTATCGCAGTCCCTCAAAGAAAATGGGGGTGTGGAGGTGAGCTTCAACTCTTTTATTGACCTATGTAACCAGACATCTGAAAAACCCTTCTTGTAGCACTTAAGTGGCTATTAAGCATCTTTCGTCAAATTTCTTCTATTTCTACGTTCTAATATACCATCCTCCCAATTTATACTCCCACGAATTACAAGGAAAGAAAAGCAAAGTATTGACTTTGTTACCCTCACCTACATTTGATCATCAGTGGTAAGTATGGGAAAATGAGGGAGACTACTGCTTATTTTAGATGATACATATCACTTTGGATTCCAGGAATCTATTCATTATATAGCTATATTCGATACGTATTGATGATCATGATTTGTTTGATTTGCAGGCTGCTAGTTTAAGAGTTGCTGAGCAGTATATTCATGCCTTCAGCAAGATTGCAAAAGAGGTAATGCACAGATCAAGCTCAGTGCCATGTTATAATCATTGTTGTGAGACAATAAATTCCAATAAAACTTATTCTTTCCGTGCTTTTCATTTGTTCCATTCCTTAGGGAACAACGGTGTTGCTCCCATCAAGTGCTTCCAATCCTGCCAATATGATGGCTGAAGCCTTAGCAATATACAAGAACTTGATTGGCAAAGATTCTGGTGATCGGCTTCTTGAGATCCCCCAAGCTGGATTGAAGGACCACATTAAAAATGATTCTTCTTCAGCATCTGACGAGGACAGCTCCCAAACCGCTGATCGAGATCATTCTCAACTTGGAGAACCCGTTTTCTCACTGCAAAGCCAAAGGAAGGATGAGCATTGATAATAAGGATTACAGGCAATCCCATGCCCATTGCAGAAAAGGTCGTTCTCCGTTTCTTATTACCAGGAAGTTTTATTGCCGAACTGTCTGTTTCGTAGAGATTACAAGAATTAACTGCTCCAAGGTAGAAAGTAACCAATTCTTTCACCACATTGTTTCCTGTATTGGATTTGTCAAAGCTCATGAACTCTTTGAGGTTAAGAGACAGAGGCAGTAGAAATTTACGCAAAAAAAAACTAACTTCAATACTGCTGCAAAAACATTGTTGTTACACACCTGGATGAATGTGCATAGACACAAAGGTAACTTTTATTTTCTTATATTTGGACAGTTGTAGACATTCATTTTAGTTGCATCTTTTCAGATGGGATCTGAAGCTTTTCATTTTAATTGCAATTTGTCTGTGAGAACAGTTATTATTATATGGTTCTTCTATTTTCTTTGTGAAGAGCAACAGTTACATGTATGGTCATGGAACAGACTGGGACAAAAGTTGGCTTTGTCAGTTTTGTTTTGTTGTCCGGGTGTTGTAAGGCTGGGCGTGGTGGGCTGAGTTCTGGTCTAGATTCTCTGCCGGCGGCCCAGATGCTTTTATTACGCCTAATAAAGGTCAAGCACAAAAATTCTTCATAGTCAATGTGAATCAACTGTCCGACAGCCGGCCAGGCATATCTGGCGAAATAATTACCGCCACTCGGATCAATATGTGTGTGTATAGTTTTACATTTTTGTTAATAATATAAATAAAATAAATAACTACAGTAGTTGATTGTAACTGTGCACTAATATAATACCATTGATATAAAATTTAACGGTAATTATGATGGATTCTATTAAAATTCGTCATGACTATAAATACTCTCTCATTATTTGAAAATTTTGTAAATATTCTTTTGAAAATTAAGCAATTGTATATCAAATATTTTTTATGATAGGTTGTTATGATGGAATACTTGTTAGACAAATATTAATTTTATAATGTATTTGTAATTTTTTAAACAACAAATTTTAATAAAATTTGATATAATTTACTCAAAACCTGAATGCATAGATATTTTGTGTAAAAATATGTTTTTAGAATATTTCGATTAATGTATATTAATTTGTCAACTATAGTTGGTTACTCTAATCCGTCCCACTTGATAAATTGTACATATTTATTTATATTCAATTAACTAAACATACAGCAAAACTAAGTTAATAAATAAATAATTGAATATATTAAACATAATAATGAAAATATCGAAACCTAAATTCTTTAACAAAATAGAGCCACAGAAAAAATCATAAACAAGTCTACTGTGTTATTGCATTTAATGGAACGACCAGGTAAGTGACAGACAGCATTACCTTTCAATTTCTCTTTGTAACTTGCTTTTAACGATTCATGCGGGTGGGTCTGTGTTTTTTTGTTTTAGGTTTCCCGGTAAGCTGCTAATACTAACAAAGGATCTTTCACTTTCCATGAAAGACGCCTTTTCAGGCTGGCATTTGTAACAAGAATTCTTCACTCTTATTATGCTGAGAAAACGAGACGTCTTTTGTTATTTTCTTATATCACACAATTAATACATGCAACAACATCATCTAATATAAAGCTCATCGTTGTTATTTTCTTTTTTCGTGTAATTTAATTATAATTGCATTGTGAATTTCGACCAAATATGCTATTCATAAACTATGATACTAAAAGTACAACACATTCAATTGTGTGAAACAAAAAGTAGAATTTTTCCAATCAACTCTTGTAAATCAATAATTACTGACAAAGTAAAACAATGCTCATGTATTGAGGGGTTTGACCAATAATTTATGGTTACGAGACCTTAATTTCGGCTACTATTGGTGATTTACTGACTTAATCGTTGATAATTGATATATTGATTATTATAGTTGTTAATAACTAGAAGTTATGAATAATTTGCTGAAAGAATCATCAACTAAATTAATTAATCAAATGGTTGAAGGTTTTATTCTAAAAGTAATCTTGATCAATTAAAACACAAATGGTAAAAAAAAGAAACCAACATCAAAGTGGGGAGAATGAATATTCAAGATTGTCACATAGAAACCACAATCATGTTTTTGTAGTTTTGTGCTTGTTTGATAGTTCTATTACAAGATTAAGATTCAATGGAATCCCCAATGGGAGACTCTCCCAACTCATCCAGTTGTCATTAGATGCGCAGTTTCTTACGTCAATCCGAACTCTGCAGTCCCTCTCCTCTACTTTTAAATTCCTCTTCAACCCGCACATCTCTTCCCACTCAACATTCTCTGCCTGAATCTCTCCGTTGCTCAATAATTCCCCTCTTCCAATCCAAATCCCAAATGGGTTTAGAACTTGATGAAGAAACCGGAAAAGGGTCGCCGGAAATTGCGGGGAAAACACCCTTTCTCCGCTACAATTCGCCCTTGGTTCAGGTTGCTTTGATCGGGTTGGTCTGCTTCTGCTGCCCCGGAATGTTTAACGCTCTCTCCGGCATGGGGGGCGGCGGCCAGGTCGACCCCACCGCCGCCAACAATGCTAACACCGCCCTCTACACCACCTTCTCGGTGTTTGGTATTCTCGGCGGAGGAATCTACAACATCCTCGGCCCGCAGCTGACCCTGGTCACCGGATGTTCGACTTATGTACTCTATGCCGGCTCGTTTCTGTACTACAACCATTACCACCACCAGGCGTTCGCCATCGTCGCCGGCGCGTTCCTCGGAATCGGCGCCGGCCTCTTGTGGGCGTCTCAGGGAGCGATTATGACATCTTATCCACCACATGATAGAAAGGGTGTCTACATTTCCTTGTTTTGGAGTATCTTTAACATGGGTGGTGTTATTGGTGGTTTGATTCCTTTTGTACTGAATTTCCATAGGACTGATGCAGTTTCTGTCAATGATGGCACATACATTGGTTTCATGGTCTTTATGTCTATTGGAACTCTTCTTTCACTCTCAATTTTGCACCCGAGTCGCGTCGTGCGCGATGACGGCTCCCGGTGCACGAAAATTAAGTACTCTAGTATGAGGGTCGAAGCCAGAGAGATTCTCAAGTTGTTTCGTGATTGGAGGATGTTGCTGATGGTGCCTGCTTCTTGGGGCAGCAACTTTTTCTATAGTTACCAGTTTAATAATGTTAATGGCTTGCTTTTCAACGTTAGGACAAGAGGATTAAACAATATATTCTATTGGGCTGCACAGATGATTGGTTCTGTGGTTATTGGTTATATCATGGATTTCAGTTTTAAGAGTAGGAGGGTTAGGGGATTGCTTGGTGTTGGGGTTGTGGCCATTTTTGGGACTGCTATTTGGGGAGGAGGGCTGGCGAACCAGCTAAGTTACACACGTGATGATTTGCCGTCAAGGAGGCTGGATTTTAAGGATGGTTCTGATTTTGCAGGACCCTTTGTGTTATACTTCAGTTATGGATTGCTCGATGCGATGTTTCAAAGTATGGTGTATTGGGTCATTGGAGCATTAGCTGATGACTCTGAGATACTAAGCAGGTAGTCCAGTGAGGTTATTGTTTATACCAACTATAAGCTCTAAAATATGTCGTTCTTGAAATTGGTTCATAATTGTTGAATCTGTATGTTTTAGGTACAGCGGATTCTATAAGGGAGTGCAGAGTGCAGGTGCTGCAATTGCTTGGCAACTCGACACGCAAAAAGTGTCGCTCTTGAGCGAATTGATAACAAACTGGGCGCTTATGACAGTAAGTTTTCCTTTATTGGTTCTGCTGATCTTACGGGCTGTCAAAGATGATGACGAAGTAGAAGGAAAATCTAAAGAGGGCGGGGTGATTCCTGGCATCCACTGAAAACACTTTTGTGTGTTTTTCGAGTTAGCTTGTACTCTTCGTGTGAAAATAATTTGAAGAAAGTTGCATATTTGTGAAGCTGTAAATGTAGTTTACTCATGAATCATAGTTTATGAATAGATGCTATGTACCACTCGATTGAAATGTTCCATGTGAAACATTGCGATCAAATGTTTATCGACTTTGTTTTCAAATGAGCAACTTTTATGATTCACATGTTACTGCTTTCTCTTGTATCATCTGCATTCCCAAGAATCCACTTCTCTTGTGTTCAGTACCTAGAACAACGATCTTTACAACTTAAAAGCCTTGATAGCTTCACACTTTGTGAAGCTGAGCTGCTTGAAACGCGACAGACAATGTTTAAAAATATAACATAATGAGTTTCTGATATGATCTAAGAACCGTCTCATGCTAACACAGCAACTGTCTATGTCTTGTTCACCTCGTGGCAACATGGATAAGTTCAAGAAGCTACTGAACAAATGGCCGGCATGGGAGAATGACATCTAGTAGAGCCATCTATAGAAAGTTAAACAAGCCACTTTCACATTCCAATCGCCCTTGCTGCTGCTCTTTTGATATATTGTACTTTTATCATGACTTCGTTTGGAGGTAGGCGCAAGAGAATCTCTTAGGAGATAAGAAATATATATACGTGTAAACATATATATATATATATATCTAAAGTTCAAGAAGGTCTATGTGATATATTATGCAATTTGATCCAATGTGATATATTATGCAATTTGATCCATGTAAGCATCAACTATCTTTTTCCACTGTACTCAACATCGTGCAGGTAACTTGGCTTTGGCACCGTATAGAATAAAGGCTGACAATATACTTAAGACGAACTAGCTTCGTCGAGGAAGCTGACCTTCTGTTGCTTTGACCTGAAGTGGTCAGCATCCAGCTAAAGTTGGTCAGAAATGTTTGCCAGAATTTCCTTCATTTATGTTGATAAGTTGAGATCTCTTGCATAATTTTGCTTTCTGTTACCTTAGCTTCAGGACTTTTAATGGAGCAGAATAACGGGAAGAACTGCTCATGGAAATAGAGCGGTCTCTGATCTTAGTGGAATTTGTTCTATATGACTCTCAGGTATGCCTCTCTTTTACCAAAAATGTATAGCACTTGCGCAGAAAAACAGTTGACGGTAGCAACCATTAATCTTAAAGAAATGTTTTCAATAATTAGTACAAAGCGATGATCATTCGTCTATTGTACAGAATTTAGTCCCTTGGGCCGCAACGTACAAATAAACATATAAAAGCACTCCATATGATGCCTAACAATGACGAATGCAATAAAAACTAAACCTAACACATTATTTTACTTTAACTACTGATGCGTTTAGCTTTCATTCGTGCTGCTGGTTTCTAGGTGGTGGCAACCGTTCCCGCTGCCTCCTTTGGTGGCTCGTTCACCTCTTTTTTCTCCTCCTTTTGTGGTTCCTTGGCCTCCACAGCCTCAGCCTTCACTTCTACTGGCTTGGTCTCAACAGGAACAGCAACTGGAATAGCTTCCTCAGCTACGGGTTTCGCTTCCATTTTCATCACTTCCTCGTTCTTGGGGGCCTCGGGGGCTGGTGCAGATACATCTACCAACAGTCCTTCCTTAGCCTCACCTCCATCTTTCTTCTCCTGAAACAACACTGAAAACCTCAAAACGCATGCATTTCTCAAAACCATCACAAGTGTGTTAGAGATTTCTTGCTTACTTGCACCACGGTTTCTGCCTCAGACTTGTCAGCGGCAGCAGCCGGTGCCTCTGCAGCCGGAGCACCTGCAGGTGCTTCAACGGGGGCCGGAGCCCTTTTGGTATCCAAGTCTTTGGGTTTGCTCGCGCAGCCTCCCATGATTACCTCGCACAGTCCTGGGATGATCAAGCCTAGCGAGCAGCGAGATTGGACGATACAAGAAATGTTCGCTCCGGTTTTCGCCTAAAACATATACTCCCCCCCTTTTTTTTTGTTTTTTTCTTGTGTTTTCTGAAATTGAGAAAGAAGAATAAGGGTTATATAGAGGTGGGGAGATGATGATGGTGATATTGAAAACATGCACGCCTGTTTGTTTGTGCTGACTGCTGATCCTTTCTTCAATCATTGGTACAGCTTATTTTCAGTTGTCATATTCTTTGGAAAGTGGGAGGCCTTGTTTGTAAGGTCGTTATGACCGTTGGAAGACATTGATTTGACCGTGGCTACTGTACAGGTTTCTATCATTACCACAAATAGGAATACATCAAACGTATGAAAATACGACATTTGAATGTTGAAACAGGCTCTCTCAATGACTCTTAACTATTTGCTCCATTTACTTCCAAATACGTATACATTCCACTGTAGATTTTGGACGTCGATGTTCGCAATACATACGCAATTATCATTTAATTCTTGAAAACATTTTTAGGGTAAATTAAGTAGATATCTTTTGAAGTTATATCTAATTATACGAACACTCCATGCACTTTATAAAAATTACAAGTACACCTCTTATTTAGGGGCAAAATTTTACCCGAGTTAGTTACTTTAACACTCCTCCTGAGAGTGTATTGCAAATTTACGAAAAATATAGAATATTTGTGTAAGTTAGATATAATCTTGCCAGCTATATTTTCACGACTATTATTATTGGACTGTTGGGTATTTAATGTGTGGGCTTCATAGGAAGTCCGCTAAACTCTGGATTCGGGCTCCAGGTAGACCACGTTAAAGACATGAAACCAAACATAGGGCAAGATTTCAACTCGTGAAACATGGATTTATCCAAACAAACGTGGTGGATTTTACTGCTATATATTTGAAATTCTTAACTCCAATTACATTAATTCAAACACAACATTAGATTATTTGGTTATCATATTCTATTTATTTTAAGAAAAAAAATTCTAATATTTATAGGATTTCGCAGAATATAGATTGATAATTGAGTACATATATTTGATCTAAATATAGTTTTAAACATATGTAATTGGGGGACCGTATGTCAACGTTCAAGTTTTATTTATAAATGAAGTGTCGACAGAGGTAAAACCTGTATTTCAAGTGTCAATGCAATTTGACCCGTTTTTTAATAATCACTTTTTAAATTAAATTCCATCAAAATCATATTTCGATAAAACATATCAAATTCTAACTTTCAGCTTCATTGAAATTATTTTTATTAATTACTAATTGCGTCTTTTAAATAATTCCTTTATTAACTTTAAGAATATGGTATGTTTTGGAATTTACCTGCAATTTCTACAATTATGAATATGTAGTCCAGACTTTTCTAAATAAATGATCTCCTCATTAATTTTGCAATCGTCGACCCAAATTAGACCCAATATTTTATACTTTTGTAGTTTATCTGCATGTTTTAATTTAATTTTCTCAATTAAAAAACATGGGATATAAATGAAAAAAAGGCATTATTTATCATCACATAATTTACAGGGAATTTTTATATATTTAGTATATATATATATATATATAATTGGAAATTATTAAGAGTGTGTGCCTCTATTTTAAGCTACCAGGTTGGTGGCCAGCAAAAGACAGTGTGTAAAGCTGGTTGATCACCTATCACAACATCACCCACCTAATACTAACCATAACACATAAATAACTAGTTCAACTATACAATTTTTTTTTTAAAATAAAGACGATCTACTATTATTAATTAAAATAAATTAATTATAATTATTTTTATTGAATTATAATAATTATATTTTAATCAATAATATTAAATAAATTAAATTTAACCAACACATGCTGTTACAATAGAATTAACTATACATACTTAATTATCAAAACACATTCACAGTTAGGTATATAATTTAAAATTTTTATTATTTTTCAATTATATACAATAGAAAAATGAATTAAATAAATAACTGTTAAAATTGATAATTTCTTTAAAAAAACAATTATTCAATTAAATATGCATGATAAAAAAATTTAAGGAAAATTGTGCTCTGTTTAAAATTAAATAGGAATAGCTACATTTGTACCTAATCATCCTGTATTTTACAAAATTATAGAAATTATCTATTGTAGTCAAAAACAGTTGTAATTTGTACGATAATTTTGATATTTTAAGAGGTGTATGTGTAATTTTTTAAAAATTAAAGGTGTTTGTGTAATTTTTTAAAAAATATAAATAAATGAGCGAAGGAATGCAAATATAATTATTCCAAATAAGTTTTTACCCAATAAATTAGTATTTACAATTTTTAGACACTATAATTATGACAGTTTTTATATTCAATCCAATAAATAAATATTTTTTTATTCTGCTTAATTTAAATATTTATTTACATAATTATATATCATAATATTTTTTAACATAATTATGTGCATAAAATAAAGGTAATTAATATTCTTTAAGTGTACAATAATTAATCATTTTTATTTTATATATTTATTTATAAATATAATATAAAATATATTATTATAAACAAGAAAGGAATGAGTCGAGAGAATTTCTAGAACGCATCCTCCAAAGCGTGAAATTCCCTTCTTTTCCAAAAACCCCAAAGCAATTTCCACGAAGAAAAAGCCCTAGAACTCTGAATCTGTCGCCTCACGTCCAATTTTCCCAAACCCACAAACTCATTCATTCCTCATTTGGGGAAAAGATTTTGAATTGTTGAGGTAAGAAATCCCTAGAGGCGACTTTCAGGTTCATCATCTTGAAGGTTGCTGAAATGTGCTTGTTCTCCGGCAAGCTGTCCTCAATTTTCATCCTTACCGTTCTCTTCAGCACCCTTCTCCCACCGGCTGTCCGATCCGACCCTAATTTCCTCGAACTGCCTTCCGATCAACAAGAAAATGGGCTCTGCCCGTTGAATACCGGGCCGAGCACATGCCCCGTGAAATGTTTCCGTCCCGACCCGGTTTGCGGGGTGGATGGTGTAACCTACTGGTGTGGCTGCGCCGAGGCTCATTGCGCGGGGACGCGCGTCAAAAAATTCGGGTTTTGTGAAGTGGGCAATGGCGGGTCGGGCCCTGCTGGCCAGGCTCTTTTGTTGGTTCACATAATTTGGCTAATCTTGCTTGGGGTATTTGTATTGTTTGGTCTTCTTTGATGGGAAGACTTTTTCTTTTAATTCTTTAATGTTCTCGGCAGCTGGTGAATATATTTGAGGTTACAATTTGATTCTGATTTTTCGGCTAAACTTTTGTGTTCTACTTTCTGGATTGTGTTTTTATGTAATTGGGGGGGATGATTAGCTGTTTGATGTTATAATGAAGGATGATTCAGATTCTTTTCTGTATAAATAATCCTTTGGTTGGTAGATACTTATATCTGTGTGCTAATTTCATTCGTTCAAGGTGGTCTCTAAGTTCTATTTCCCAACTTCAAGCATTTGTGATTAGGGAATTATGAAGAATCTTGATTCTTTCATGGAAACAAGAATGAAATTGCTTCTCTATTTTGATAGGTAACTAGGCTTTATCATGTTAATCTTTTGAAAGAAGTGCCCGTTTTATGGAAGCACAGATGTCCTGACAGTCCAGCAATGTTTATGGTGCAGTATTGATTAGCTGTTAGAATTACATATACCTGGAGGGGAGAGGATGTGTTCGTTTTGTGGATAGAAATAATTAATGCTTTGCTTGTGTTGATTAGGTTTATCGTGTCGATCTTGGAAAGTCTTCTCCAATTTACGAGGATAGGGTTCGGTTGAGGTCTGTTGTGTTCAGATTAGCTATCTTTAGTGATCCTCTCTCGAGAAAATGTTCACAACTCATCAGTTAGAGAAAGCATTACCTTGCCTGTACGAGTTTGAACGCAACTCTTATTCCAGCCCGTGTCCTGATTGATGACCCGATAAGAGGAAAATGAATCATGCAAAAGTTCTAGATTTTGAGGAACCGTGATCAAAATAGAGTTACCTTGTTTCACAAATTATAGCTGCTGGTTGTTCATCATGCTTCCCTATTTCTGGTTTGTCGATCTCTTACTTAAACCCCTTTATTTGATTCTATTCTTGTTAAAAAAAACTCTTTCTAGCTGAGGAAGTCTGGAAAATTAACGTATGACCAGCCCATTTCAGTGCTGTGTTTCTGTTCTGTGGTTGATTTCCTTCTCTCCACAAAGGCTCATATTTGGGGCGATATGGAGTTCTTTTATGGTCTTAATCAGGTACCAGATGGATGACCTGAGGTTGAGCCTGAAACTGTGAGATGTAAGCTTTTAAGCAAAATTTTATTTTTGGTCCTATAAGTATAGGGATGTTACACTTCTCCCTTTTTTTCTATTTTTAGTCCTCAACTATTAAGTTCTTAACATAATCATTTCCTGGAGCTATAGCATTAATAATTTTAGGCCAGCAATTGCATGTATATTTAATTTTAGTCTGGAACCTTGCTGGCGATTGACAATTCTCGTGAAATCATGCCTGAATAGCATGTGCATTATTCCAGCAAGAAGAGTAGATGTTTTTATACATCTAATTGTAGGACTACATAGTTACATGACTAAGGGAGTGTTTTTGACGCCTTAGAAAAATATTTTTGAGGCGTGTGATATGCCAATTTTTACTGCTAAATTGCTACCAATAACCCTTTTTAGCTAAATTGCTTTGGTTTTTTAAATAATTCAACTTGTTTTAAAATTATTTCACCCTCATTATAATAATTTTAATTCGATTTTATTTTTTTAATTTATTTTTGAAATTGCTCATCGAATTTTTAAATAATTTATAATTTCATATTTTGGCAATTGAGCAAGTTTAGTTATTGTGTATGAATAAACAATTATATTACTTAATTAGAGCATTTTTTAATTAAACATTTCAATTAGTATTCCATATCTTAATTATATAAGTGAAAATATTTGAAAAAAATTAAATATCATATATACTAATTGAAATAAAATTCATTATTTTTTTGAAGAAATAATTATTACAAAAGATAAGTGTAAATATTAAGCAAAAATAGTATATATTTTTTTTAATGTATGTACAAAAAGGTTTTTATTAAATTAAGTGTGTTTTAGCCCAAACACTACCCTATTTAGTTTTTATAAGCTTTTTTACAAACAATATTCACTCGTACTTTTGTTACAATTTTCAGTCTTTTTTACAAAATATACTTGTTTAAAAGTAGAAGTTTTTGCAAATACACCCTAAATATATTACATACCTTAATAATTTTGATTCGGGTTTAACGACCTTAAAGGCCTTCAGAATAGTGTTTGGGGCTGAGAAAAAGACAGATCCCAATTCACCTATTAATGTATTTCTAAGTGCATATTTAATGAGTTTTACTGTTGTTTCGAAAATATTAGGCCATCTTTAAAAGTTAGGAGGAGGAAATTAGGGTTTGGAAAAAAGGAAAGGATTTTAGGATTTAAGGATATATTTTAGTTCGGTGATGAAATGACCAATTATGTTAGATCTTAATCATTACTTTTATATTTAAAATATATATATGTATTTTCTGCCAATTTAAATTAAATGTGTTATCTTAAAATATTAAAAATTTAAATATGGTTTTAATATTAACTACTTGTGTAAGTTTGTTGCTATATAATTAGGGGCAAAATGTGTCGCTCTCATTATTATTTGAAGGATTAAATATGTTTTTCCAAAAAAAAAAAAAACTAAAACTGTAATACTCCTATAGTTAAGGACTAAAAATAAAATTTTGTAATATTATATTCAATTCAACCATTTCATCATGCAATATTTAAGAAAAACTGATAATTGACGTCACTTGGGAAGAAAATATGATGAAGACAACATTCTCTTAAACTTTCAACGCCACTCTTTTATTATCTACAGTTCTATAAAGTTTGAACGAAAAATATTTGAATATAAATAATAGGAAAAATATTGATACTAAAAATATCTAAAAATTCATTATGCTACCCCTAAAAAGTTGACTAATCCAAAGAGGGGCTCAAATAGCTTAGTTCAAATAACCATAAGAAAAGTTGATCCGCGTGGTGAGTGTGGCTTCAACTTTCTTACAGGAGACACATGGCACCTCCAATTGGAGGGTAAAGCATAGCAACCTTAGGATCTCAAGATTCAGGTTGTGGGAAGTCATCTCCTCAACCACCTTCCAAGGATTTAGGACTGCGCTCCTTATCCATAAAAGATATCCTTATTCATAGGGGATTTCCCTACTCCTGAAGAATAGGGAATTCCATTATGAAAAACATGTGCTATTTTTTTTCGGCCAAGATCTTCAGTCGGCGTCCAACTCAAGGCTAAATGTATAATATAAAAAAAAATTGAGGATTAAATGTGTTTTCGTATTTAACTATAAGGTTAAATTTGTTCATTATGTAGTTATCGAACTAAATGTGTCCATATTATTATATGTACTAGTGTGTGTGGCACACTCCAATGAACGTGCATAATTAAATAAAAAAATTTAAAAATAATTTACATTTATAAAAATATATTTTAGTTGAAGAAATTAAATACAACCTTTTTTTTATAAAACAAAAAGAAGTTATAAGGAGTTAGTGGAAGTTAAAAAGAGTTGACAATTTTAGGATTTAAAAGAATGGTTTGAAGGTGTAGAAGACTAAAACGGTGAGATGTTAATAAATAAATAAATAAACTAAATTGAATATTAAAAAATATATAAAATAGCAGACCAAAAAATAAAGAGACATCAAAATTGTACTTTCACTTAAGATATATAGTATCGAATATAGTTTAGATTCTTAACAAACAACTCAAACATACATGTTTCTAAAACCATTTCCTTTAGGCTTTCTTATAACCATCAAACTACCAAAGTAGAGAAATAATCCTAGAAACGTGTTCGTAAAAAAGCACATTCTTCAGGCTTTCTTTACCCACCAGATAAATAAAGCCGTGTTCAGAACGCAGGCCCAAACTAAAAGTTGAATTTTGTGATACTATAGTTTTATATAGCTGCTGCTGGTGAATTGTATAATATTAAGGACTCGTTTGGTTCAAGTGAGACGAAAAGAAAAGGAAGAGGGGGAGGCGAAGGAGAAAAATAATAATTTTTCTTCAAGTTACTTGGTATGATTGAAACGAATTAAATTTCAAATATTTCTCCTTATTTGGTACGAGAAAAACAAATTAAAAAAAAAATTAATTTTTGTAATTTTACTGAATAATCTTTTTCTTCATTTTTTGTATTATAAAATGAATAAATTAATATTATATTAATATAATTTTAGTATATTAAAATTTAAAAAAATTAATTAAAAATAAATATATTTATCAAATAAAAAATAAGAATATTTTTTATTACAAAAATATTAATCAAAATGAGTATTGTTTATTAAATTTAAACTATTTAATTTAAATAAAATAAAAATTACTAATTATACTTTTAACTAATGAATTCAAGTTCATACATCAGTGCCTTTGTTGGTACAAAAAATAATTTTGGAGGAAAATTATATATATAATATATATGAGTAATAGAATAAATAAAAATAAAAACTGTATTATTTTTTTATTCTTTTTGGCCTTCTACTTCCACTTTTCTGTTCAATTTTGGACAGAAACAAAATTGGACTCTAAAGGAGTTTCACACACATTGAATTCTAATTCACTTCTATTTGTTTCCTCATAACCAAACACCAAATTCTCTATTATATATTCACTTTTACTTCCACTTTTCATCTCAACCAAATACACTATAAGAAATAACTATATTTACATTTTAGATATATAATTTCTTAAATTCGTTATTATTTTTTTAAAAATTACATATCACCCATAAAAAATATCAAATATAATCTATATAAATCATCACCGATTTAAAAAAATTACACACTCTCTAAAGCGTTGACATATTACACAAACTATTTATTTTTTGATTGGTAGAGGTGGTTTATGTAATTACATAAAAAATAAAAATAATTTACATAAATATACTATAAATAATATAATATAATTATCCCTACTACCACATTTAATCTTGTCTTCGTTCTCCATTTTCAATTTTTTATAAATTTTATTTCGATTTTTGTACAATAATGAAAATACATACAAATTAATTAATGAGATTACATTGATTGTATTAATGGTATCAAAATACCACATTTTCTATTTGAATGAAACTAATAGTTCTATTCTTTTTTATTAATATTAAAAACTATTAGTATATTATTAATTTGTCAAAATTAACGATTGAAAAATTAATATATACATGTAAATATAGGCAATAGTCGATATGAGAATAATGGTCAAAGTATTTTTAGTAAAATTATATCACATAATCTTTTTTTTTATTTAAATCAGATTTGGTCAAATAAAATAAAATTATAGAGTAAGCATAATATATTTATTATATAATTAATTATTTTTTTTAAAAAATTAAATTAATTACAAAATACATGTATTATACTTTATACTTGCCATATTTGGGTCTGAATTAAAATTTTGGTATTCAACCCCATTCTCTAACCCCTACCCCACCCCACCCCACCCCAGGGGTAGACATTCTTTCTTGCGCCTTTTATACAAAAGCCCAGAAGACCTGGTAAACGTCAATGAAACCTCTAACCCCTAAAATCAAAGAGAAATTAAGGGGAACGCAGTAGACCCCAAGTCAAAAATTGGGTGGTAATTTCTTTCACACCACGCTACTGATTCTCTTCTTGTCACTCTCTACTATATCTCTCTTTCCCAGTTAAAGAACTCATCTTTATCAAAGGACTTGGAATTTCGGTGGCCCGTACGAGGAAAAAAGAGGTAAACTTTGAATTTTTTTTACCTTTCTGGGTGTTCTTGTTTTTCAGAAATTATCAATGGTTTCGGGTTGATGTTTTCTGATTTTTGGTGGGATCAGTGGAAATGCCATGATGGTGATGACAAAACGAACTGAATGTCAATTAAGCTTCAATGTTTTGCGTTTTGCGTTTTGATGAACGATTCTTGTGTGATAGAACTGTCGGTGTTGAGTGAGATCTAATTGTTTGTTATATCTAAAATCTTGATTCTTTCGAGTGTTATTTTATCTTCGGAGTTCGATTGGCAGTAGCGGAATCTTACAAAAGATTGAGTGCTAATCAAGGACCATAAGGTGGACAAGCTCTAAGGCAGGGAAGAAAAAAGAAAATTTTAGAGAAGTTGGTGATTTTAACTTAGAACATAGTTGATTTTGATTCCAAGTAGATGCTTGATGGTCTTTTAGATATATAGTAATACGATGAATTCTTTCAAAGTGAGTACCTAGTTCAATGATGGCATATGATCGAGAAAATCTATCAGTAGCTACTAAAAAAGTAGAAACAATGTAAGTATTTGAGCTCAGCATAACTAATGGAAGAATACTTCACCGTTCAACCTTGTCTATCATTGTTTTTTGAAGAACTGTTGTTCTGGGAAAAAGTTTGCTTATTCATGCAATGCTTCCTTTTTGCAGAGTGATTCGGTGGAGCTTGGACTTGTTCTCAGTGAAATTCTGTTCTGATACACTCCTCTATTGTAAATATTGAATGGGAGTATTTGTTTCAGTGTGAAATATTAATATAGGATAGAGCAGAGTGTCCAAAATGGCAGATGCCAGTCCCAGGACAGATACTTCGACTGATGCTGACACTGAAGATAAGAATTTGAGGGTAATGTCTAGGATGTTTTTACAATACTATCTGCAATTCCTTTCCTCCTTTTTTTGTTTTACGTGTGTATTAAATAAGATTAAAACTGAAAAATTTTCCTTTCCGTTTGATGTATAAATATGATACACAAATTTTTGAAGTGAACATAACCTTCTTTTCATTTGTGTGTAAGTGCCCAATGCCTTTTTTCTTTGAGCAAGATATAGCCCTTGGCTTTGATTATAATTAATGATTGCATTTGTTTCTTCTGCAGTTTAAGAACAATCAGCTGCAGACTATAGCTACTTCTGATGGCAGTGACAAGTCCAGAGATCAAAAGGTTTTCGAACTCTTAATTGTTAATACATGCAGTTGAATTTAATATAATATGTGATCTCAACTGCCTCATGCAGACTCTGCGTAGGCTTGCACAAAATCGTGAAGCTGCAAGAAAAAGCCGCTTGAGAAAAAAAGTAAGTTCTTCACTCATGCAGCTACCTGACATTGCTTAAGTTCACATGTCTGTTCAGTTTTGGTTGATACATCATATTATTGATTTAATGTCATCCTATTCTTTAATTCTGTTATGTTCTGGGTAGGTTTTAGTTATTTGTGAAATTAACATGTGGTACATGACTCCAAGAAGTGTTGTAGGACGTCTCTACTTGTATTTACCTGTCACAATTGTATGCATTTGCTGTATATCCCACCAGCTTGAAAGAATATGGGAAATTGTGCTATTTCTAAAGATCAATGCTACTTGGGTTAGCTCGAGTGGTGTGTTTGTTTTGCTATCATTCATGTCTTTTTCAGGCAACAACTTTAACAAATGTCTAAAAACCTGCTTGTTCCATTTGCATATATTTGTGTGTAGGCTTATGTTCAGCAGCTGGAGAGCAGCAGAATGAAATTGACACAACTTGAGCAAGAGCTACAACGAGCAAGGCAGCAGGTTCTACTGTACATCTTTTGCAAATATGCAATTCCTTTAAAGTCTTTATTCTTTTTCAATTTAGTAAATGTGGTTTTCTTTTGTGAAGGGGATATTTGTTTCAAGTTCAGGAGATCAATCACAATCAGCCAGTGGAAATGGTATGATTATCTTCACTCACTGATTCTAAGAAGGTTGTGTGAGCTGTGTGGGCTTGCTTTGAGAGAGATTTTGTGCTTGTACCCAACCCCGCCCTCCCCATGTATTAATGAACTAATTAGACAGACATGTCATATCAGGAATGAAGTATAAGTCTGAGAACATAGAAAACAATCAAAATAGTGCTTAGGACCATCTGGCCACTTACTCTTAAGAATTTAAAAGCTACTGGGGCGGAGATGTAATTAAATGGTTGGGGTAAGAGAAACTAAATCTCTGACTTGCAAGAAGTTAAATGGATAATGGAGCCGAATCAACTGAGCTCTCATGCATTTTAGTGGACGAAGCCTGTTTCCATTTCTTGGTTGAACTAAATTATTAGTGTGTAGGATGCTGGTCCTTAGCCGTTTTCTGGAGAATGGACTATGAGCATGCTTATTAAGAATACCTTTGGATGAAAAAACTTTTTTTACCTTTACTTAATAAGGCTTCCATCCTTCAAGTAGCTGATTGCATGTTCAGTTCCTGTGCCCTCCCCATTTTTGGATAGTTAAAGAAGAAAAAAGTTCATGGCTGAATGATTCGGTTATAGGTAATTCAAGGAGTACTTAAACTTCTTCCAAAGGTGAAGAATAAACTAACCGGGACTAGGAAGAATGCTTTGAGCCGTATGCTTGGTTGTTTGGCATGTGGCTTCCCCATAAGAACTTATTATGGAACATGCCAACTTGTTATTTTTCCATAATTTTGGATCTTCTTGTCCAACTTGAACTGTTTCAGTGATCTTCAATGAAAATATGCTTCTTATAAATCCCATATTTGTAGGTGCTTTGGCCTTCGATGTTGAATATGCACGGTGGCTGGAGGAGCACAACCGGCGGATTAATGAACTCAGAGGTGCTGTCAATTCACATGCTGGTGATGGTGAACTTCGCATAATAGTGGAGGGCATTGTTGCACACTGGGATGACATTTTTAGGATAAAAGGGGAAGCTGCAAAAGCCGATGTCTTTCACATTTTGTCAGGCATGTGGAAGACGCCTGCCGAAAGGTGCTTCCTCTGGCTTGGCGGATTTCGTTCGTCTGAACTTCTTAAGGTAACTCACATACAGTACTTCAAGTTATCCCACATCCATGCTTCATCTTTTCCTCGTCAGCGCCCGCATTTTGTTAATACACAGTTTGCACTTATAGTTTTCATCATTTTAGGCTTCTGCTTTCAGATCATCATCGTTTCTTTCGACATCTGGCCCTTTTATTCAGCCAAATTAGATTTTACCGTTTCGACATTCCTGTTCCCAGCTTCTTATCAGTCAGTTGGAGCCACTGACGGAGCAGCAGGTATTGGCCATAAACAACTTGCAACAGTCGTCACAACAAGCTGAAGATGCCCTGTCACA
This sequence comes from Sesamum indicum, assembly GCF_026168435.1. NCBI lineage: Eukaryota > Viridiplantae > Streptophyta > Magnoliopsida > Lamiales > Pedaliaceae > Sesamum > Sesamum indicum. The sequence goes on along the minus strand of NC_142663.1, from coordinate 12,949,063 downwards.
GGGAATGGAAGCGCTGCAGCAGTCCTTGGCCGAGACGTTAGCTGGTTCTCTTTCCTCCTCAGGTTCCTCCGGAAATGTTGCCAACTACATGGGCCAAATGGCAATGGCTATGGGGAAGTTGGGAACGCTTGAGGGCTTCATTCGTCAGGTTATCTTATCCTCAGCTCGATACACATATATCTGTGCTGTAATGGCGTGTGTACGTGTGTTACCATGCAGCCCTAGAGCCAGAACTGATATAACCATCACCAGCAATCTAAGTTCGTTGATGATTGTTTCAGGCTGATAATTTGCGGCAGCAGACTCTCCAACAAATGCACCGTATCTTAACAACACGCCAATCTGCTCGTGCGCTCCTTGCCATCAGCGACTACTTTTCTCGGCTTAGGGCCCTTAGCTCCCTGTGGCTCGCCCGCCCTCGGGAGTAACATCTCTCAATGATTCTTGTATTTGTTGGAAGATGCAGGTAAATCCTCAGCAGTCCCAGGACCGTGAGCCCCTTATAATGACAAGACTCGGAGCCCCAAAATCTTCTAAGAAAGACGCATATTCTATTGATGCAAACCGAGTTTGTCGATTTGGTGGAACGATTTTTAGAACCGTCACAGGTGCAGTGATCTTCCATCAATTGTAACGTTGCTAAGCTGCTAACTGATGTAGAGAATACTTGTACTGGTTCGCATGTTGTACAACTCATAGTTTCCAGTTAGTTGTAAGTGATTGTTGTCTGACGATGTAGCTTAATTAATAGAAATAGCCCCCGCACCCCCCTGTGATTGCCAAAACCCGGGATCGCCCCGCTAAGAAAATTTTGGATCCGGACCTATTGGCCTGGATTCAACGGATCTAGTTAATATTTTTAAAAATAACAATATCATAACTTTATAAATGTATTATCTGTAAGATAATAGTATTATTGAAAAATTGACCTTATTTTTGTGACATTAAAATATTAAAAGTTTTATTTTTATAAATTATTTGTATCATTACTTTAATTATAAAAACATTATCTTTATATATTATATGTACATTAAATAAATTATATTTTTTTTATATGTACCAATATGTTTTATATAGTATACATAAAAAAAATAATCACTTGAGGCCCGATAATCAAATGCATATTGGGCCTAATGAAGGTAGTAATTTTGAAGTCAACTCTTATGGTCGTAGGCAGCCCAATGTACGGCCCTTTAAAATATATATAAAAGAGACGTGACCTCATTATCCAACATCAAACATATCATACTTATTTTATATTATCTCTAAAAATAAATCCAAACATACATACTATCTCTAATTTATTTTTATTTATTTTTGTTTTTCTCTCTCTATCTTCACAAAATACCCAAAGTTAAAAATAAAATCAAACATTATGAAAGTTTTTTTTTTTTTAATAAAAAAAATTAATATTCAAACTTCGAGTGTGTGTGTGCGGGCGTGTATAATGAGTGACTAAAAGTAAAAAAGAAAAATCCTGAAAATGCGGCAGTGAAGAAAACGTGTCGATTGTGATTGGGTGTTGGAGACTAAACCCCACCACTTTATCCACTTGGACACTGTAGCTTATAAAAATCCCGTAACGGATAATCGGTAAAGGGCAAAACAGAGAATTACTTGTCGAGTTATTAGGTAGAGAGTTCACGTGCGGAGCGCATGCAGCTGCGTCTCAGTCGGATTCGCATTTTGACTCCGGGCCCGCCACCACTTTCTAAGCCGCGAATTTCATCTGCATTTCACCTAAATTTGCACTTAATTACAGTTTAGTGAGAAGTAATAATAATAATAATAAATTAAAAATGAAAATTGGTAACGTCTAGTACACGAGAATCGGATCACCTTATCTTTGCTCTATAAATACTCCAACGCTCTCCCTCTTTCTTTTGCTGCTTCTTGTTGTTCTGTATTCAGTGCACTCTCAGTGTGTGTGTGTGTGAGAGAGAGAGATAGGAGTGAGAGGAGGCTGTCGCTGTTGGTTGCTGTGTGGTTTTCTTGTTTACTGTGTAAGTTTTTCTTTCAATTCTGTTCCTCCTTGGAATTCTCTGATTTGTCTTTCGTTTTGATGAATGGGGATTTATCTTGTTTTGTGTTCGGCTGATGAGGGGTATGTGCATTTGATGTCTCTGTGAATGCATGGAGATGTTTAAGTTGTTAATTTTTCGAGTTTTAGGTGGAATCTGATTTTTGTTTTGAGGCTTATGTGTATTGGTGAAGTTTTGGTGGTTGAAGATGTGACAGTAATTAAGTGAAATTGTTCCAAAAACAAAAGAAGAGGTTAAGTGAAAGAGAAATTTTATGGATTTTTGTATACCTACACAGACAAGAGGAGAAGAGAAAAGAAAAAAGAGGGGGATAAGGTCTTAGGCCGGGAATTGTGGCTGTGAGGATAAACATGATAAAATGCATATAATTCGAGCTATATACAGAGAATAGAGGCCTGTTGGTTTTCTGAGAACCAAGACACTTTTTAATGGATGATTTAAAGTTGTGCTTTAAAGATCTGTACTTTCAGAGAAAATCTTTTTGGTTTATTCTCATGATAATTGAAGATTGTTGAAGAAAAATGGAGAATAATAGGTCATGGAGGAAAGCAGACTATGTTCAAGTTAGGTTGATAAATTTGCGGTAATTCAGGTGAATATATTGGAAATCGTGGAGTTAACTGAGTATTGTGATGCATCTGTGTGTCTTTCAGCTCGGGGAATTGTTTAAAGCAGAAAGAGAGTATTGCTTTGAGATGATGTTATAAGATTGCCATTGTTCTTGTTGGTCATTTGGTAATCCAAACGTATAGGTCTCTGCCTAGTACTGCCTTCTAGATCTTGCTTGGCATGGACAAAATCTTTGAAGGGTATTGATAGTATCTAATGAGTTGTATTAGACGTCTATTGGGATTTGAGGAAGAAGGAACCTCTGAGACAGGTGAGTGGGGTGAAGAGTGCAATAATACTCCAGGTCTTAATTTTTATCTTTTTCTCCGTGTTTCAAACTTGTATCTTACTTTTCTCATTTCAGAGCTTCTTAGTTGCTTAGCTATGGTTTCTTCATTATTATTAAAGAAGACTTCTATCAAGCGCAAAATGATCTATAGTTTCTAGCTTCTGCCATTAAACTTATTCACATCTTGTTTTGGGACTGCAGAACATCTGGGTTCACAAATCGGGATTTTGGGATTCTTTCAAGGGTTAACTTTTGCTGATCGAGATAAGCAATGGAGGTATTTGGCAAATCTATGGTAGCTGTTCCTACAAATGTTATTTATTTGTCAAGTATTCTTGGCCAAGAGGGGCCTAACCCTGGTCACAAATGTGATTGGAAATGTGAAAATGAACATGTGTGTGGGAACATGTATCGATGCCGGTTAACTGGCCTGACGCACATTTGTGACAAAAACTGCAACCAGAGAATTTTGTATGATAATCATAGCTCCCTCTGCAGAGTGAGCAAGCAGATATTTCCTTTAACGCCAGTTGAGCAACAGGCAGTGAAAGGTGTCCGGAGGAAGCTTGAAGCTGAGAGTTGCTCCACAGAGAGCTGTGCTTTTAAGCGCAGAAGGGATTCTCAGTGTCATCCCTCGCCATTTGAGAGATCATTTACCACTGTTGGTCCCATCTGCAGTCAGATTGGCGATGTCATGGATATGAGCTAGATACAATACTGCTATTTCTCATTCGTCATTCCCCCTTTTCCCTTTTTCACTTTATTTGTAGTTTTCGTAGCATTAGTTATGGACTAAAGAACTTGTTGAGTACTTCGGTGGCGGACCTGATCGTCTGGCCTTTATGTAGGAGAACGTTCTGTTAACCTTCCTTTATCTGAGTTGTAGCTCCTCTAATGTCACAAGACTCATTAACTCCTAGGAAGTTACTGATGCTATACCCTGTGAAGTTATTATGAAGCTTGAGTTGCATTTAATTCCATAACCCAGCTTGAAGTATGATACGAAAGGGTTCTATTAGAATACTTAGTTTCTTTATTTGATGGTACTCCATAGACTCTGATGCCTCCTTAACTATATTGCTCATTTGTTTCTTCTTCTTCTTCTTTTTGGCTATTCTTGGGTTTTATTTGTTCTGATAAGATGAGAACTAAGTTATCATGACGATTTATCCTTGTGGAAGTGTATGATATTTCATTCAGCAGTTTGATTTCATTTGTATATATATAGTAGTCATGCATTGATTAATTATTTTGGGTGGCTTCCCTGACTTGATAGAAGGCTTTTTTGTTCATCAGGTCTGGAGGATCGATATTACTTCATTTTTTGGTAGAAACCTGACCTAATTTATATTTGTCTGATCATGTTTCAGGTCGAGGAGGAACCACATAATTTTATGTTGTATTAATTTGCTTCATTTGTTAATTTATGTTTCTATTCTGATTGCTCTGCGCTTATGTTCCTGAAGTTATTTCGTTTTTGCAGGTGATAAGCATATTCGGCACAGGGGACTTTCTAATAGAGTGTGTTGTGTTGTTGAATTGTTTAGTAGTGGTAGTCTGTCCTGGATCCTGGGAAGCTTCTAAGTATTTTCTATTTACTCCTCGTGCAGGAAAAAGATTTTGCATGGTTCCATGAACTGCAGCTCAGGAACGTGCCTAATAAGGCCAACGATTTGATTATAATGGACTTTAACTGACAGGGATGTTCAGTCATTTCCAGCCTCACTTCAGTCATTCGATACTTTCTGGAAAGTGTTTCAGAATTCGTACCATCCCAAAATACATCCCCTACATCAACCAGAAGATACCCATTGGCTTGTGTATCATTGTGATGATCGATCCTGTATTTGAGCTTTGCTCTTAACTTAACCGTGGAGGACTCTCATACATCTCTTCACTTGGATCTTGTCACGGCTCTGTGAAAACCAAGACAAGCAACCTTGAATCCGGCTGCTGGGTGCTATTCTGTTACTGGTTTTCATGTTTCTGTGAAATCTTTTGCAATTCGTCTGCTAATGGCCCACCATTTGAAGGATGATGGTGTTTGCTGGCTCTTGGGATTTAACAAAAATGTTGGTTTTACAAACTTACCTGATTATCCATAGAGGAGAAGTTGCGGTAAGATCAATTTGTAACTGTGTTATTGTTCATAAATTGTATAATTTGTACTGAGTAGGTCGATTGTTGACCTAAAATCATAACCGTAGAGTATACTTTTTTTCTCTGATAAATCTTTTCAAGAAAATCTTTGTGATTTCTGATTTCTGTACTTTGTAGAGGTGATACTGCATTTTGGACCTAAACAGGCTTCCTGGTTCTATTATATTGCCCTTGTGTTTCAATGTCATTAGCATAGCACTCCATACATATGTTTTGGCATCTTTAGCTCAACTAAAGCAAGAAGTAAATATTTATTATGTTTTGACGGCTTCTGATTTTATTTCATCTCTTCTCAGCGGGAAAAAATGAGATGAATGAATTCGGTTGAGATGACATTTTTTTCAAAGTATGGGATGGGAATGGATTTGGCATAAAAATGTAATGATGATAGTTGATGTGATGCGTAAAAGATGTTAAGGTTAAAAATAGAAAATTGAATTACTATAGGTGATATGATGTGGTACGTTTTTCTAGTGAAATGTTGAGACATATATATATTTTTTTTCTAGATGAGAAAAATATTCCTATAACCAAACATTACCTCGACTTGGTCCTATGGAGTGAGATATATTCATCTCACAAGCAAGCACAACTTTAGGGTTAGGTCTTAGAATGATTTGGGTATTCAAGATCCAAGTTGGTAATTCTCATTATCTGTTCAAAACATAAGGAAACTGTTACTTGTTCTTTAAGCCATGTTGTTTTGACTTCTGATTTATTTAGATGCTTTCTACCGTTTGTCCCAAATCTAGTTTTACTGGGAATCTTAGGCTAGCCTTTTCATATGGGATCAGGAATCCATTTCACTAATTTGACTCAATCTCAAGATATTTCAGAGTTCAAAAGTGGTGTGCAAGGGATTCCATTGATTCTGTCTGAGGAAAGGGATTGCTTTATGCTTCCTTATTGAGGCAGACAAGAGAAATGCCTAACCCAAATTCTTAATCTTGCGGCTGATGAATCTTGTTAAAACCCCCACCCCCGTACACCATTGGATTCTTCAACTTGCAGGCCTAGTTTCCTCTGCCTCATGGCTTCTTGGAAGCTTCACATTAGTTTGATTGTATTGTCCATCTTTGCCAGCACTTGTGGTTCTACATTCATCATTACTAACAATTGCCCTTACACAATATGGCCAGGGACTCTGGCCGGTTCAGGTTCACCTCAGCTTTCAACAACAGGGTTCCAGTTGGATTCTGGCCAAAGCATCGCTATCCCCAATGTCCCCGGATGGTCTGGGCGAATATGGGCTAGGACCGGTTGCACTTTCGACGCAACAGGTTTGGGCTCATGCCAAACCGGAGACTGTGGTGGGAGGCTCGAATGTGGGGGCAACGGCGCCACACCTCCAGCATCGCTCTTTGAGATAACCCTTGGAGATGAGAAAGATTTCTATGATGTCAGCATCGTCGATGGCTACAACCTCCCACTGGTTGCCGCTCCACGAGGGGTCAATACTCCATGCAATGCCACCGGCTGTGTCGCCGACATCAACATGGGTAACAGACTGGTTCCTTTCTTTGACTACATATATTTAATGAGTAGAAGCTGCAAATAAGCGCTGAAATATGTCAAACAGGTTGCCCAAAGGAACTGCAGGTGATTGGGAGTGATGAAGGCCCAGGGGGAGTCATTGGGTGCAAGAGCGCATGCGAAGCATTCAGGCTAGACCAGTATTGCTGCAGCGGGGAGTTTGCTAACCCAACGACATGCAGGCCTTCATTCTATTCATGGATGTTCAAGAGAGCCTGCCCAAGAGCTTATAGCTATGCATATGATGACGGAACCAGCACCTTCACTTGCAAGGCGTCTGAGTATGCCATAGTTTTTTGCCCCAACAGTGGGTAATGTCTGATATGCCAATCTCTTGTTCACCTTTTCACCTGTATGCTGGTATGACTGTAGTTCTTGGATTTTAAATAAGTCAAATGATGGCATCGTCTCCATGTATGCAGGATGAGGCGAGTAGACGATCCACCAGTGAGGGAAAGTTCAAATGAGAAGATTGAAGCAGGAATTGTTTCATCTTCAGCCACACTATTGCCCTTCCCCATCTCGATACTTTTCCTCGTTCTTGCTCTATATGTTTGACACGCCCTGATGCACTGCATCCGACAGCCCGGTTCTCGCCAAGCGGCAGGATGAGGAGCCCGCCCGCAAATCAAGCAGACAAGAAGCTATGAGGTCAATACAAAAGGAAAATGTGATGATTCAGTTTGAAGTTCAGGAACGGTGTTGATGATGGTGCTAATGTATCTCACAGAACTGCATCTTGGAGGAATATCAGCTGTATTTTCTGACAGGACACATTCAAAATGTCATGTAATAATCTTTGTATACTTTTAACTTGCAATTCTTTCATCAGAAAGCCATGTTATACATTATCCACCAAGTTCAAATATGTTTTCTATCCTATCCTATATTTTCTTTCACTTAGAGTGTGGTTGTGTAAAGTTTTTCCAAAACATCTTATAGAGTTTAATGATGTAAAAAGAATATTTTTTTTACTTGAGGCAAAAAAGATCAATTATACAAAGGATAAAAATGAGTTTAAAAACTAATAAGAATAAAATAAAATTAAAATATTTCATAAGAAAGGTATGGGTTGAATTTATTATTTTTAAACAGATAACAAGTATCCCAATAGTTTTTTTATAAAAAAAAAATTATTAAACAATTTAATAGAATTTATAAGCTGTCGAACATAAGTGGAGCTTAACGATTATTTGATCTGGTAAATGTCAAATTAGGCACACACAAATATTACTGTTTGGATCATTTCAATGGCTAAATAAGACACAAAAAAAAAAAAAAAAAAAATCAGTGTCAATCACGTGAGGCTGGGAGAATGCAATGCAAAGAAAAAACATTTTCTTATGATTTAAAAATTGATTAAGGGCTAATTATAATTAGATCCTCCCTAAAATGTAAAATTATATTTTTTCTCAATAAAATATTAGAATTATACTTACACCTCTAAAAAAAATTATTTACACTTGACCCCATTCTGTTAGAATTTGGACAGAAAATAATAATATTAACAAAATAAAGTTATATAAGTTCTCAATTTTACCCCTAATTTAGCATTTTCATGTATATTATAAAGGAATAAATGCAATATATATATGGAGTGTCGTTAATATATATTACATCTTTTCCTAGAAAGTACAAAACATGACAATGTTAAACAAGGAATAAAATAAAATATTTATGTAATTTTTTACTAATACAAGCAATTTTCGTCCAAATTATAACGAAAATGGATTAGGTGTAAACGGTAAATTTTTAAAGTTTGTGTAAGTAGAATTTTAATTTTTTTAGAAAAAAATATAATTTCACATTTTTTTTAAGGAATCTAAGTATAATTAATTCATTAATTAACGAAAATAATTAAAATCATAAAAGAATTGTCAATTTATGGACTTAAAATATAAATAAAGATTGTTTAGGGACTGAAATTGAATGAACGGTATTGTGTAGGGATGAAAAGTATAATTCTCCCGTGATTAGCCCGTTGAAAATCTTGGTCATGGGTTTTAGGGGAGAAATTGGCAAAGAGACACTAGCAGTAGTAGTGTTATCCATTTCTTCCCTCTCTGACCTCCTCACATGAAGCAGCCTCCCCCAAATTTTCACTCAGATTCAGAAACCCTGCGCCATTGATTCCTAGGAAAAGGTAAAAGGAGAGTGAAGCGATAGCTTCCTAGTTAATTCGAAATTATGGGGGAAAGTAAGCAAGGGATTATGGTGGTGGAAATTCCAGGCAAGGCCGGCGGTTTGATGGGACAAGTTGAGCAGAACCCAATTGCAGTGGTGCAGGCTAAGCTGAAAGAGGTGGAGACTAGGTTTAAAGGGTGGCTGGCGAAGCAGTCTTTGCCGGTGGAGGCTGCTGTCGTCACCGCCACCAGTGGGGCACAAGGCGCCGCAATTGGCGGTTTCATGGGGACTCTCACGGGTGATGCTTCCTCCTTGGTTACTCCGCCGCCAAACGCTGTTAACCTCAACCCGGATGCTATGGCTTCGCTCAAGCAAGCTCAGGTCTATATGCTCCATTTTTTCTCGATTAATTTACTCATTCGGGAATCGGTTGTTATATTCTGCTATTTTGAGTAGTCAGAATTACTTTTTTCCAATGAAACAGTGAATATTCGTTTTAGTGAAATTTATTGGATTAGATTATGTGTTATGAAGTTCGGAAGTTGACGTACGTTTGCATTTTTTTAACCTTTTTGCAATTTACCTTTTGTTCTCGTTGACAAGGCTGGGGGTATGATCTCCAGCGTTTTGAGATCAATGTACTTTTTACATTTGTATTTTTGCCACCATTGACTGATGAGAGTAACTACTGCCCAGCCCGATTGACTGTTTAATGTAGTTAGTGCAAGTACAAAGTTCAGTGGGTTTTCGACTTAAAAATGTTTATGGACTTATGAGAAATGGCTGATATTTTTGCAAATTGCCAGTAAATGAACTTCTTGCATGAACATTCAGGTTTAGCTGGTTAACTAATTTTGTGATAATAGTATGAAGGCTTACTTGGTATACTGTTGCCTACAGGCCCTTGCAGGAGGTCCTTTGGTGCAGGCACGCAATTTTGCTGTCATGACTGGTGTCAATGCCGGCATTTCATGTATCATGAGAAGATTGAGAGGCAAGGAAGACGTTCAATCGAGGTATGCTTTCGCTGAAAAATTATCACAGACCTCTACCTTTCTGCTTATATTGGTATGTGATTTTGGCCCTGTTTGATAGGCCAAAAGTTAATCTTTTCTCACATGCTAAAGTGTCTTTTCTTTTACAGCTTCTGGTTTCTTAAACAAGATATATTTCCCACTGGTAGAATTTGGAGCTTTAATGAGTCTTTTTGACATAACCCGTGCATTTGGCTGATAAGCATTCTAACTAACTCTTTGTTACTTTACGTGCAAGTTGAAGCCACTCTTACTGCATCTGGGTTAAATGTCTCTCCCTGAACATGTCGAGTTGGTTTCCTATGATAAATGTTGGAAAAACTAGAACCCGTCCTTTTTTAAAAAATTTGGAAATAGAGATTAAAGTTATCACCGCAAACGTGGTATATTGAGTGAAGTGGAATTTTTCAGCAGTTAAGTGGAATGTGGATGGAAAAGCTGACCCAATAGTTTTTGCATTTGACAGCCAACTCTGTTGTTCCTTGTGAGCCATTAATTTAATAATTGCACTTCTGATCATGAGGATGGGAGGAAATTCAGATAGGCTATTGATTTAGTTTATGTTTATGTGGTGCAAAAGGTGAATATTATTACCTCAATGAATTCATAGCGACTTATGTGACACAAAACTCTTTCTGCAAACTCAAACTGAATTGATGGACATCATGGGAGAAACTAAACTATGAGGGCTACAATAAGATGCATAATTGCACCAGTATACTTGGTCTTGATTTTGGCTAAAGGAATACAAACTCAACTATTCAAGCCCTAGCACAAACTCATTCAGTCTCTAGACTCTGAACTTGGAGCTGGTTATTTGGTTTTTGTGCTGGATGCTCTAAAACAAATATACCATTGGAGTAAATATTTGTCTCTCTGATTATGCTTCCTGTCCTTTCTATCAATCATGTTTGAGCTGGATGCTCTAAAATAAATATACCAATGGAGTAAATATTTTTCTCTCTGATTATGCCTCCTGTCCGCATTTATTCTTGCTTAATCCTCCTATCCGTCTTTGTTCTCCCTGCTGTAAATTTTGACTGGCTACTCCTGGTGACTGCAGTATGGTTGCAGCTTTTGGTTCTGGGGCCATGTTTTCATTAGTAAGTGGGATGGGTGGACCGAATCAGGCAGCGAATGCTGTTACCTCTGGTCTTTTCTTTGCGCTGGTTCAAGGTGGAATTTTCCAGGTGATTTTTAGCAGAGAAACATGAACCTGTACATGTACATTCATCTCAGTATTGCTTAACACGACTGTGAATATACAGAAATAATTTTCTTTGATCAATAATCTACTGTTTTTATTCTTTAGTATTTCAGTTTGAAGCTTTCCAGTTTTAATGGTTGTAATCCAGTTTCCTTATGAAGTCTATGTATTCAAGAATTTTTTGTGTTTGTCTCCAGACAGTGATTTAGGATTTTACGTTAAATAAGTTGAAGTTCCTTTTGGCTTGCAGTTAGGACAGAAGTTTTCACAACCACCAACTGAAGATGTGTACTATGTGAAAACAAGGTCTATGTTGAGCAACCTTGGCCTACAAAACTATGAGAAGAATTTCAAGAAAGGCTTGTTAACCGACAACACTTTGCCGCTGCTAACTGATAGGTAAGTGCCCATGACTTATTACTTTATGATGACATCTGAATATACATTGCAAAGCTTGGCTTACAGTTGATGTCATTGCATTTCTTGTTAAAATTCAGTGCTCTTAGAGATGTGAACATACCCCCCGGACCAAGGCTGCTTATTCTTGATCATATAGAGAGGTATCGACCAGTCTTCATCTTATGTATTATATGCTCTATTAATTATCCTAGAATTCTTGGAAATCTGGAAATTTGATTCACTCTTATATCAGCAGGAGCCCGGAGCTGAAAGAAAGGAGAAGAGGTTCCCCATGAAGTACTGCTGCTAAATCAAATCTCAGCTACTGAGGTATGAAATCTTTGACTAGGAAATAGTTTTCCTTCTTCCACATAAAAGAGACAGCAACAGTTTTCTTTCACTCTGTTTATTGTATGCTAGAATAATACTACGTTGTACCAACATTCTAAATTTGGCGAGGAATTTGATTCTTGTTTGTCATTCCATTCATGACATCTCGTCTGGTATTTGAGCAGTTTCGTTTGTATCGATGCCCTCACAGACCCAGTTGTAGCTAGATTTGCCCTTCAATAGCTAAAAGCATATAAATAGGCAATCTGTGACCCAATAACACTTATTTGCTCTAAATTTCCGTTCTGGGAAAAAATGGGATGAGCCAAGATTGAATATATATTATTTTATAATTTGATGATCATGAATGAATCACAACGTAGTTTGATTTATATCATGTTTGTTGAAGAATTACCATGATACTGTAAGTAGGGTGGCATTTAAGTCAGGTAATTAGGGTCCCAACCCGACCCAAGTGGGTTCAAATTTTCCCGACTTCTTTTTAGTTTTCCTCCATCCTTCAAATCTTCTTTTTCTCCTATCTTCCCAACTTCCATATCTTCTTTTTTTATTTTACTTTCCAAAACCATTCAAAATATATCTATAAAACCCTAGAATTTACAAAGAGAAGGCGAAATGAATTTATCAATCCAAATGTCGGTGTTTGATGTTTAATTTTCTTATTATGGTTAAGATAATTATTATTATTATTTTTTATTTAATTTAGTTGATTGAAGTTAAATTTCTTATTTTTTACTTCTCGTTATACAAAATTAGTATATTGTATATTGAAATATTCATAATTTATGAACTCAAAATTAAAATATAATAGATTAAAAGTGGGAGGAGAAAAACGGTGAAAAGGTCATTAAATTTTAATGCTGCATTTGTGATTTTATAAAGAATAAAGGAAAATCCCATACTGAATATGGGGTACCCATAAAATTTGTATTGGGCTGGGATAGGTAGTTTAGCTACGCAACATAGGGCGCAATGCTGTACCTGGTAAGTTCCAGCAACTCTTGGACCCAGTCCAAATGCTCTACAAGAATTCCCAAAACTCATCAGCCTCCCCTGTAGTGTAGGTGCCAATCCCATTATTAAACTTAAGTTGGATTCAATTAAAGCTCGACTGCGGCAGCAACTGTACCAAATGCAAATGTAATTTTTCAAATTTGATGTTAATTTAAACAAATTTAAATAATGATATATTTGAATCTACTCAAATTATTCACGATCCTAACAACACGATAGCCCACAGCGTAACTCCGGCTGCCGTGGATGCAGTGGGTTTCAGATTGATACAATACTAGAGTTTTTAACAGGGTTGGCGATATATGGGCTAATTTCACAAATAACTGATACTACTAGCTAATTTACATTAATACAGGGAACCCTAACCCCAACTTTTTACTATACGAATGTTGGAACAACATTATGAGAACTATTACATACATCTACAGCATTAATTACAAAACCCTCTTCCTCTCTAACATTATTACACAACTCCTCACAAGAAAATAACTAAAGACTTTATAATTTCAATATTGACAAGTTTTTAACGTCATCATTGGTTGGCGGAGAAGAAGAAGATTCTCGAAGAAGTCTGTGCGCATCAGAAAGCTGTTCCATCAACTCCATAACTCTCGCCCTGTACTCTCGAGCCTCGTTCACCGCCTCCGCCTCCAGCTCCCCTAGCTGCCAGCACAGCCTCTCCTCCCCCTCCTCCGCCACCCTCACCCTCCCCCACGCACTCCTCAACTCCTCCTTCATTCTATCCTCCCTCTCCAAACTCTTCTTCAGCTCTCTCTCCAACTCCTCGTTCCTCCGCCGCAGCACCGCCTCCGTCTCCGCTGCCATCGACGAACTAAAATCGGTGAAAATAATGTTACTGTGCTGTGATGTCAGTTAAGCCCCTTCTCTTCTCCTACGAATGATAATAATTTCTGGAAATGATTGATAGCATGCATGGGAATTGCGGATTTTTATATGCAGCTGGAAACTAAAAAACGGGTGGTGTCCAGGTTCAACGTATGTGATTGCTTGTTCGAGGAGATGCCGCGATTTCGCGAGAGTGGTTCTAGAACCCGCGGTCAAGGTTTGAATTCTGATCCTTCCTTCTTCTGATTTTCTCTCTCGATCTAAATCGACTTAATTTATTAATCTATGAACACAACTGGGGCTAATGTATATGCTTTCACACACAAGAAGAAATTTCAATGTATGTAGACGTGTTTACCAATTTGATTCAAGTGCGACTCGCCCTAGCGTCATCCAATGCGTTCATAGAATAATGGGGTCCGACTAACTGTAACGTCTGGGACTCTAATAACGTCAAGCCCTGGACTTTTGTGGTGTAGTCTTTTCCTATAATTATTATACTTTTATAGAACTCATAATGTCTTATTATATTAAATGCTTATATGTATATATATATACATGAATATATAAAAGTAATAATTGATGGTGCTTTATATATCCTCTTTAATAAAAGTATTGATTAGGTAATTTATCATCTAATCTGATTTAGTTGAATATATATAGGTAATTTCCACGGCAAGTAAATTATATTTATATATTCTTATTGTTGGCTCGATTGGTAAAGACAACTCATCTTTAATTAAAAGGTTCTGAGTTCGAATCTCTCTATTGATGTAGGATTGCATTGATTAGTAACTTTTAAGTACCTTTTGATGTAGGTAAGTTTTTCATATTGGTCGCAGACGGAGAATTTGAGTAGCTTATAAGCCGTAACGCCTCCTTTCCCTAGCAAGAAGTCCCTTTAGGACAATCCCGTAAATCCCCTGTGAAATTAAAGTGGATAATATATCGTAAATTAGACATCGATAGTTTATAAGTGATATATGCTGGCACATATAACAATGGCCAGTGGTAGTGAATGGAGTCGAATTCATCGAACTTTTACATACCAAGAAAAGATTATATTTGCGTAATTATGTGATTGATATATAAATTGAGAGGAGTTATCAACAAGATTTGATTTTCTAAAATAAAATTTTAATGCTAGCTCTGAATTATTATTTTTAATGATAATAATATGTAAGAATTATATTTCTTAAGCTTTATTTAAAGTCCTGTGCTCAATGTATGAGAGTTCAACAAAATCAACACGCTGTGGATGGTTGAATTGGAAGATGAGTAGCTAGGACCATTTCCTCACGCTATAATGTATGGACACAGATGCGGATATAATATAATATGAATATGGTCGTACAATTTTTAACAAATTAGAAAGCGATACAATACTGATATAATTATATAAAATATAATTTTTGTTATATATATTTTTCATAAAATTAAAATATAAAAAATATTAAGATAATACATAAAATAATCATGCCTATATCTAAATTCTCAATCAAAATATATCGCGTCAAAAACATACATAATTAATTTATTTTAAAAGGGTATGCAATAAAAAATTTCTAATCATCCACATTAGTAAATCATTATGATTATCTCTCAAATTTTTAATAATTTATTCCCAAAGCTTTTACTTTGAGAGAATGAATTAAATCTTTTTCGTTGTTTATTCAACTTATTTTTTTTATTTTTGAAAGACAATAAAAAAAATTTAAATTATAAAAAAAAAACTCTAAGCGTGTCGGATATGTGAATAGACTTACCTGGCATTATATCTTTTTTTTTTATTTGATAATTTTAAACAGATAAATATCGTATTAAATACACATTTAATATATATGTAACAAAATGTCCGTATCTTACATTATAGTGTAACGCGATAAGACCACACTTTATAGAAACATCCATTTGAAAACTACAAGTACTTGAAAGTTGAAACTGATGGTGTGTTGATAGGTCCCCTTTCTACTATTAGGAGGTTGAATCATCAATCCCTTCACCTTTGCTTTCTTAATTATCCTCTTCTTTTTTCTTGTCAAGTCGGATCAAAGATATGGCTGTCCAATAATACCAATACCGTCTCCAATTATTTATTTTGGATTATACCCTTTGATCTTAGGCTTATTTTTTCAAACACCCCGGGCCCTTTTATGAAATTATAATTACACCCTTTGAAGTAAGGGTGGACGTTCGGATTAGGTTGTTCGGATCCCGACCCTAATCAAACACGTTCATGTAAATGGGGTCAGGTATTCTTTAAATTTTTTAAGAAATTGGGTCGGTTAATTAAAAAATAAAAATCAAAATTGAGTATACGATATTTTTTCATGTAAACGCGTAGACTATACGATATTTAATTAAAAAATAAAAATCAAAATAAAATTAAAGAGAAAGATATATAGTTGGTTGATCTTCTTATCAGGTTATTAATATTAAAAATTTACAGGTATAAAGTTATGAAAAGAAAAATATGTTTTTAGATATTTCATTGTTGCTCCTACTTTTCTTCACATTTAAATTATAAAAAGGAAAGAAAAAATTGGGGTATTAGATTTAGAGTACTTGATTTTAACAGGTACCGAAATTAGTCGAGTCTCAGTTTCATCGACTTTGTACCGATCCAAAAACCCCGAAATTCAAAAACTCGACCCTGACCCACCCCTACTTTAATGTACCTTAGGAAATATTTATGTAAATAACGAATTTACTTGAATTGTAACTATAACTTCGAGGAATCTGTTTCTAGTTTTACAAACATCAGATATGTTTGTGCAATTAGATATAATATTAGGGGTGTTAAAGCTAATTCAATCCAAAGATAAATAAATAATGACACAAGAATTTTTCTACTATGTTTGCCCTTACCTTTATTTGAGTGGAGCTTATGGAGACGTGGGTGCATCATGTGCATTCATACTCCATTTTGAGTAACTACAACCCTAATTAACTGAAATCACAAGTCAAAATAGGGGCCCACCAAGAAAGCTTCCTAATCCTGCCTACTTCTTCCTTTTCTTTTCTCTATTGGGATGGAGAGGCAATGAAAAGGGATTGCTTGCTTTGATTACAAAAAGATAAGCAAACGTTGCAAGACTCGTCATTTCATTTGACGTTTAATAATTAATGCCGCCTGTTTATGGTTGAAAACTCATTCCCCATTATCATCTTTTCAAACTCTTTTCTTTTTTTTTTTTTGTTTTTGATAAAATTATACTTTTTATTCTATAAATTTAGGTCATTAGCATTTTTAGTTAAGGGTGCTCGTGACGTGGTTTCGATTTTTTTTTAAAATTATTCTCAAATTGAATTATCATTGGCAGTTTTATAAAATAACTTTTTAAATTGTCACTTTTAAAAACCAAAATCAAAGGTACGGTTTTGAGCGGTTTTAATACTTATAACAAAACTAAAATGTTGAGACTAACAAAAATCAAGAAAGAAAACAAATATTTGTATGTAGCAAGCAAGAAAGATTAATTGAATTTTTTAAAATATTAAAAATTATTATGTAGTATAATTCATATATTTTGATGTTGACATCACACTATATTCAGAAAATAAATATAAAAATAATAACAATAACAAATACTTTAATATAATTGTGTCAAAATCATGATGTAATTGAGAACGAATTTTGATTAGTGATTATTCTTTAATATGAAAATGGTGTAGTGGGTGGGAAGGAGTAATTTAAAAATATAATTTTTTATAATTGATAGTAATGGTAATTGTGGTTGGAAATAAAGACAAGTATGTTGGGACGCAATGAGAGGAAAGCGTGGGGCATGTGTTACCACCTTTAATTCTTGCTATCAAAATGTCAAATCCTTCGATACGTTTTTATTTGATACGTTCCCATAAACCCACCCCAAATTTTCCTTCATTTGATGCCATGCCTCGTCATCTATAAAGTATGTTTGGATTTTTATTATTATTATTAATTTATTACGATTTGACTTGACAACAACGTAATTTATATACTATTAATTGCATATATTATATCTATAGAGAAATTAGGGGTATTGATTTGGATTCTCAAAATCAGGCTGCCCCATATTTATTTTATTTTAATTTGAATTGTTATTGATATTTTGACTTTATTTCTTATTGTAACATAAAGTTGAATGTATTCATCCACGTATTTGATTCAAATACAACGTCACAAACAAGAACGCGTCTTCCACTATTTTTAAATCATCTATGATGGCTCTTGCTTATTTTGATCAGTTATAATAAGAGCAATCTATATATTTACACATCTTAAGTTTATAAAAGTTTAGGTGATGCGAGTCGAAATTGTTGGAATTCTCAAAGCGATACACTCTCGGACGATCGTATTTTAGTATCAACCTTGTATTACTATTACCAGTGGTTCTGAGAAATAATAATCCGATAACAATATTATCAAATTCTTTATCAAAATTGAATTTTGATTGGGGTCAAAGCCATTGATGACTTGACGATCTCGAACAGATGGGATCCACTCATCGGCTTGAATGTGAACTAGCCTACAGTGTAGATCTTTAAGCCTGTTGAAGCGGATCTCAATTAAAACTTTTCAATAATTAGGTTAATTTATAATGAGATCACATAATTGCACCCCACGATCATAAATTTATATTTATATTATAAGCCCCCAAATATTTTAGGATTTCAGGCGTTAAAACCCATACTGTGCACGTGTCGTGCAAACAACCCTTATACGAGCAATAAATCAACGGTGTATGACCAGATCAGGAGGGCCGCAAATCTTTGTCCTATTTTATAAGTTTGTCGTTATGGGATTTTATTGTATAACCCCATCAAATATTGATTAAAGGTCAATAACAAATAAAAATAGAGACTGCCAATATCCAAGAAATTGTAGCAAGCTAGAAAAACAAAATAAGAGAGAGAGAGAGAGATCAATAATATATTATTCACAAACCTGAACAATTAAACATCAGCATACATACATAACTCTCCACAAGATTTACAGAAATCCCTCCCAGAGGGACAAAAAGCGAAAATCCCATGGACTTAAAAGGCAAATACCCCACACCAAAAGGACCAAAATGAAAGGGGAAGAAACCAAAATACAAATAAATATTGTGGTGATTTTGTAATTTACTGCTTTTTACAAAGAAAATATCATCATAATAATTTAAAAGTGGGAGCAGGAATAGTACTTATACATTAATGGAAGCATCTTGCAGAAGTTTGTGCGCAACAGAAAGCTGTTCCATCAGAACCGTTATGTGGGCCCTATATTCCCTCGCGTGATTGACGGCCTCCGCCTCCAGCTCTCCTAGCTGGTTGCACAGCCGCTCCTCCGCCTCCTCCGCCACCATCAGCCGCTTCCATAATCTCTCCAGCTCTTCCTTCATCCTCTCCTCCCTTTCCAGGCTTCTCTTCAGCTCCTTCTCCAACTCTTCGTTTCTCTTCTCCAGGTTCTCCGCCGCCGGATGACCGTCGCGGCGTTGGGTGGCGCGTGGTAGCACGATGGTTGGAGGCATGTTTTGGAAAAGGCCGGCGAAGAGGTGTGAGCTTGGGGGCAATAGTGAAAATGTGTTGATTTTTGCCGAGTATGGTGTTTCATCTCGAGGGGGTTTTATAGAACATAGGATGGCCTGCACATGAACTTTGAATTGACAAAATTGCCCTTTTAAATTTATTATTATTACTAATAATTTGTTGCATACCATACTTGTCAATGTAATTCTTTAAATATTTTTTTATTAATCATAGAGCATATAAAAAATAATAAATTAATTAATATTAAATTTATAAAATATGCATGATTTCTTTTTTTTTTTTAAAGCTACTAAAATATAGTTATGAATAGGGCTGAAAAATAAATTAATTATTTGATACTCAATCGATAAAAAATTATTTGAACTCAAATTATAAAACTTAATAAACTAAACTTGAAGAAAATGTTTTGTTCGATAAACTCTAGAGCTTGGCTTGAGCTCTATTCGATTAGTGCAAAAATAATAAAATATATTTAAAAATATCAAATTACACGAGTTCGACTTTAACAAGATTTGTGCTTTCTAGGATTGCTAATACTTTGAGACATAAATTGTAGGGAGGGGACATGTCTAGGTTCAATGTATGTGATTGTTTGGAGTCGAGGACTAGGAGGAGTACGACCATTCAATCCAAAACTTAAATAATTATTAGTTGAGATTTGGATTACTTGACAATGAATCTGTTCCGCCTATTTATAAATTATTAGGCGGCGGCCCCTTCCTGCATTCATTGGCCACATATGTGAAAAAATGTCAAATCCCTCGTCAAAGCTTCTCCCATACTCGACGCCCTATGTCTATGCCTATGGGATATCCAATTCACTTGAGTTTCGACTTTACATATGCTCTACACAAAATATTTGTACTAACATCATAAATAAATGTGTATTAAAAATAATATGTATGTTTGAATTTATTTTTTAAGATAATTTAAATTATTGTATGTTTAATGTTGTGTTTTTTGAGGATAAAAATTGTTGATCATTATCAAATCATATTATTTTTATATATTTTATGTATATGTATGTGTATATATATATGTATTCAATATTATTTTTTTTTTTTGAATTGACTAAATGAATCGAATATATGTTCAACTACGTCTATCAAAAGATTGATCCCCAACAAATTTCATGATGTTATAACTCAACAGAAGTTAGAGCAGTCTACCTAACCCCTAGCTCATGCTTATTGAAAGGAGCATTCATTACACAAAAAGTCATCACACACAATACGACACATGTCATTACATACCCAAGTCAAATCCACAATAAGAGCAAATCTAAAATAGTATTGTGTTGCGATGAAGCTTTGCACCTCAAGGCCTTGATACTTTATTTCACGGTAACATGTAATTTTCTTTCACAAATTTAAAAAATATTGCGCATATAATTAAAAAACAAGTATCAACCCTCGAATCAACATCTGAAAAGAAGAAACAAGATGTTATTTTGGGAAATGAATCATGGGGTTATTTGCATTACAGAGATTGCAACCACTTTATTTAAATCAATAAAATATTATTTCCACATTGTTCTTATCTTGTACTTAATTTTTTTATAAACTCAAAATATTTTTGTGAACAACTACATTCAAATATCAGAATATATTTAAATTGAAACCAGACAAGGAAATCTATATGCGTAGAATTCGAACTCGTGATATGTTGATTGTGAGCTCTTAATCCTATCAATTGAGCAAAACTTACTAATATTATTTTCGATTCATCAAATATGTCACTTATCTAGATTTGATCCCTCATCAAATTCAATTCTCACTTTTTAAGATTCCATCAAATTAAAATATAACTGATCAAAATAATAAAAGTCGAACAATCTCATAAATCACAAAACATAAAAATAAGACATAAAAATAGAAAATAAATACATAAAAGTTACATCATCAAATACATAAAACAATTTAAAAATATTCTAAACATCTGTAAAAAAAAAATTCAATCTTAAGCAAATGATTTATTGCTTCTTCTTTTTTTTTTTTTTCTTCTTCTCTTTATTTCCACTTGGCTCTCCATGTGCATTTTTATTTGATTTATAACATTATTTGGTATTTGTATTATTCTGATTGGTTGTAGTTTAGTCTTTTTATTATCTGGATATATAGAAATTTTTATCAAACTTGGGATGGTTATTAGGTTGATTTTAAGAAATTTTTAGTACATTTTTTTTATTTTATCATTATATATAAGTAAATTTTCATTTTAATAGTACTAATTTTTTATTGCACGCGGTTTCAGTGAGCATATAAAAAAACTTTAGTAAAGAAGAAAATTATAAAAAGAATAAATTATTATAAATGTGGAGTAGTGGGTGATTAAGAGGAAAAAAATATATTATTAAATTATTAAAAATTATTAAAATTACTAGTTTGATAATTTAAAAAAAAATAAAAGGCAAATTTAGATAATAAAAAATTATTACAATAAAATATTATATTTTATTATAGTATAGATACGTAAGAAATTTGTTTGATGAAATGGTGATACTATTATATTTCCAAAAAATGGTTGGGTATAAAATCTCTTGAGCACTTATACATTTTTCTTTTTTGAAAATTCTTTTAATTTTAGTGAATATTTTATGATGCGGTTAAATTTGACGAATCTTGAAATGTGAATAATAAATACGAGGGATAAAATTCAAATAAGTGACATAATAAATGGATCAAATGTGATATTAATCTAATTTATTCTAAATAACAGAATAATAAAATACACGTTGAAAATTAATTTAAAAAAAAGAATAATCACATAATAATAATGCGAGTTAAATATATAATCTATTTGAGATTGGAGGTATACTTAATATGGAGATTGAGGATTTAGAGATTTGCTCTTTTCTTAATTTTTTTTCCTACTTAGTTTTTGATTAAAAACAATGGAAAAAATATCTGAATAACTGTTATAAACATTTACTAGTTTTATATGTTTATCTCACTCACATGCTTTTGATTATTCGCAATTACGTCGTATTTTAATACAATTAATCCGTAAAATTCATCTTCCGCGTACCGTATTTGATGGCAAAAAAATACACAAGATTGCCTCCAAGAAACAAAGAGAGATTTCAGTATTATTATCGAAATTGGCGTCAACTTTGGAATTATTGATATATTTAATTAATATTCGATGCGCATGTATTTAAATGAATCGTATTTATTGAGGAGAAAAATAGAAAGGAAAAAAGGAGATTTCGTGAATAAAGAATTAAAAATTTGAATAATGTAATTTCCATTATCAGATCCTATAAATCCCTGGTTCTACCGCGCTTCATAATTCTACAGTCTTCCCTTTCTCCAGTTCAAATTTTGAGCTCCGCAATGGATTTCGCGACCTGTCCTATTTGTAATTTCAGCATTCCGTCTCCCGAACTCGAGAGGTATTTTGTATGCTCTTTGTTCTCCTTGTTTTTGAGGTATATTTGTATGTGTTGATGTGTTCTTTTCGTTTCAGTTTTCTGTATTTGTCTTTATTTTGGGGTTTGATTCCGCAGGCATGTGGATGAGCATTTCTCTGATGAAGATTACGCCAGAGACTTTGAATTCGCGCAGCAAATTGCTCGTACTCCGCCTACGCTGCCTCGAATTGTATGTCAGTATGCGTTTTGGTGGTTTTTCCCTTTCGTTTTGTCGTTTTATTTTGTGGATACAGATTTGTTTGAATAGATTGTTTCGAGGTTTTTTTTTGGCGGATTAAGGTGAAATCAGCTGCTTGTGATTAGTTATTTGTTTGAACAGTGTGTATTTGTCAATTTCTCATAGTTTTTTAACTTGTAGCAGTTTGAAATGTCATATGCCGCCAAAGGGAGTGTCTACTTATTTTCTTTATTCCTGTTCTGTTTTGTTGCGTTGTTGTGCTGGAACTGAGCGCTGGAGGAACAGGAAAAGTGGACTAGTTCGAGCAACAACTATAGAATTTGCATAATGTTTATATAGTTGAGATCAATTGATTTGCATGCTTGAATTGTTGCGTCATCAATAATGGTAATATGCCAAATGCATTTTATTTGCAGGCGGAAGATTCCTCGGAATGTAAGCCTAGTTGTGGGGATGATCCTCAGAACAGTTCTTCTAGGTGTGATGCCAAGGTAACTGCAACCATTGGGAACACTTGCGATGAGAGGCACGCCTCTTTATTCCGCTCACAGAGTAAGGAGTCATTCTACAAAGTCGAAGGCGGTTTGATGACTATGTTAAGAAAATGTTTGGAATTAGAATCAGGAGACTCCACAAGTATCTTGTCTGGGCATGTCGATCATTTTCAGAGCACTGACTCATGGGACGCTGGGTGGGGATGTGGGTGGCGTAATATCCAAATGCTTAGCTCACACTTGATTGCCCAACGACAAGAAGCAAGAGAGGTGCTGTATGGTGGTTCTGGGTTTGTACCTAGTATTGGATCTCTACAAAGATGGCTTGAACTTGCTTGGGAAAAAGGTTTTGATACTCCTGGTGCAGATGAATTTGATCAGAAAATATATGGCAAGAGAAACTGGATTGGAACCACTGAATGCGCTGCACTTCTCCGTTCCTTTGGTCTGCGTGCCAGGATAGTCGATTTTTCCAGTAGAGATTTTGAGTTGGCGGCTTCTTCAGCTCTTCATTTAGGCCTTGATACAAGGGAACTTCCACAGGTTTATGGACCAATGGATATATTTCTGTCGAAGGGGAAACTAGATTTGCCACCTACAGTTTCCTCCTGGAACCAAAGCTATAAACATTTTAGTGTTTCGTCTAAGGATAAGGGACATCAGATTCTTACTGAGTGGGTGTGGAATTACTTCTCTGGAAGCAATGTCAGCAGATCAAGCGACCGTCGTGTTGTTCTTAGCGAGAAAGCGTAAGTAAATGGGAGTTGCTATCATAAAATTCTTATAATATAATAATGATGATGCTTATTTTCTTAGATATTTGTTTTAATCAAGGACAATTTCTTTTTAAGCATGCATAACTCAATCTTAACCTAGACATTCCTGAGCAGGCCATTGTACTTCCAACATGATGGCCATTCGAGAACCATTGTTGGTATTCAAGCTAAGCATCAGAAGAACGGGAAGCAGCTGTACAACTTACTGATTTTCGATCCTGCTGAAGTAAGAACATTCCATCTGCATTTATTTCTGTTGTTATAAGCTTCAGTTTTACTGTAGTCTATGAAATACGACGACTATTCTGGAGACAAGATGCTAAGTGCAAACTGATAGTTTAACATTGACCACACTTTTTGTGTTTAAATTCTCTTATGATGCATTTGGATTGATGGATTTGAAACTAAGGATTTCAAATTCATAGTAACAAGTCCACCAAATTTGTTTGGATGATTCAATGCTCTATAGAAAATTTCAGAATTATGAATTCCCATTTTGGACTATATTGATTGATTTCAAATCCATCTAATATGAAGTTATTGGAAATCCTTCCTCCGAATCCATTCATCAATTCCAAATTATTCATCCAAACATAGCCTAGTGAACTAGGTGAATTCTATGAGCTTATAAGTCTGCAATCACCTTCTGTTTTACCTTACTCTTGATGATTCTTCTTGGTCTTGTTGATAAACCCATTGCTGCATGCACCAGATTCATAAATTAAGTATAGAATACTTCCAGATTGCTTGATCACAATTAGCCGCCATTCTGACTTCCAATCCGATTCTTTCTAGAAAACAAGAGCTCTGGAAAAATCCTTCAGAGTGAACGTTGGGTGGCAGAAATTGATTAAGAGAGGTGTCCACACACTGAAGAAGCCGCAGTACCAGGTTGTCACGTGTTCTGCTTGATATTTTGTTTGTCTTATTGTAATTCGAGGAGTTGGTAACATGTGGTTTTGTCTCAGTTGTGCTTTATTGAACCTGGAATTGCTCATGGGGAAGAGTTGGAGGAGCTGAAGGCCTTACACAGCACCCGTCATGAATTTTAGACCGTAATGTTCATGCTTATATTTCCGTACCATGTTTATCTTGGATGATGCCCAATCAATTTTCTAAACTATATCACTTCCGCCCACATGATTCTGAGCTCATTAATTATTACAACTACGTGTGGAGGCTCCACAATTGATAAAATAAAGAACACTAAGATTCCGTCTTCCCTTTAATTGCTTCATGCAGGCATATCAATTTTCCAGGCCTCTGGAAACCTGAAAGTCCCGAGAGAACTCTATTTTTTATTGAGGGTTGCATGGACACCTCTTTCCAAAACCTTGCTATTATGAATCGCTAGTAGGGTATCTGAGAAACATCTTGCTGGAGTTGGGACTCGCCCAATTTCAGTCTGTCAGTCAAGGTTGAATGCAGATGTTAATGTTAACCTGTTCTGGTCGAGTTCAGTTGCTAATTTTACCCCGGAGACAAGACCAACAGGCTCAGCATCGGCATCTTGTTCAGCGATAAGTTATTGCATTATCATGTATTCATGTTCCAGACTTCCAATACTAAATGTTGCTCAACTTTACAGAAAGGGGAGGGAGGCTGAAGACGTTACTAGGGCTGCGGCAAAAATTCCTTCACATGGAATGGTCCACCATCCTGATGGTTCAGGCACAAGTATTTATATTGTGTTTGGATTAATGAATTTGTAGTTATTATTACAAAAGAAAAATTGAAATTCTTTGATTCTTGAGTTATTTTTAATAATATTATAAGAAAATTCCAAGTTATTTAATATGTATATAATATGAAGCTATTTTAAATCCTTTCTTTAAATTGGTCACTCAAATCCAAATGTGTTCAACCAAATGATGCCTTAGGGTATTTAACTTCAGCCTGTCAAGATCAGCTCATACTTAGCCTAACCAAGAACAAGAATGTACAAACCAACATAAATGTAAAATTCAAGCTCGAGCATGAAAGCATTTCCAGCTTAGTTTTACAATTCAGATGCATTTTATTCAGCATATGCTCATTTAAACCAACTGCATTTTAGATATATTCTTAAATGGTAGAATTTCAAATAATATGCAACTATGGCCAATTACAGCGAGCAGTTTGAACAACTTATTACGGGAGTTTAATACCTTAGGATAATTATATTTACACTACTTAATCTATTATTGACTTATACAAATCACTCTTATTTTTTTTACATAATTACAGAAATCATTCCTGACGGTCAAAAAGTCAAAAAGTCAAAAAGCCAAAAAGCAAGGATAATTGTGTAATGATGTTGACATTTTCGAAAAGTATATGTGTAATTTTTTAAAAAACAAAGGTGATTTGTCTAAATAATGTTAACATTTCTAGTGTGTATAAATCCCCAATCATGGCGAGTGCTATCAAAATCAAACCAAAAGACACAAAATAAGAATATTGTGAGTCAGGACATCCAAATAACATTTCGTTACAAGGTATAAAACTCATCTTAACTATTTGAACTTATAAAATCCAAGATTACCGTCAGAAACCCATCAGCAGCCTAAATGTTTCAAGAGAAAAATTGAGCAAATAAGTCCTTGTCCCCTTATTACAACCTCACACAACAAGAGCCATCTTCCTAATCATAAACTTTTATCACCAGATTCCTGATTCAATTCTTGCCTGCTCTTTCCTTTCCGTATTTTTGCCTTAACCCTAGACTTTGTCATGAGGGTCTGCACTGTGTTAACAAAATTTCCAACAGCCATGATTATGAGAAGAAGCCCACAGGTAATTACCTGAAATAGGTAAATATTACCATCTGATTGTATGTGATACAACTATAGTTGAAAAATGCTGAAGCAAAGCTTGAATCATGCAACAAAGTTCAACTCAAGTTGTTGCAAGTCACCGAAAAATCTAACAAAAATCCATATTCAGTGATATATTGATACTATACCTGCCAGTCCGAACTGAATCCAGCAAGTGCAGTTTTAAGCAACAAGACCCCAACATAGGCTTCAAAACCCTGAAAAGAAGGGAGTAGAATAGTTATGAAGTTTGAAGAGGGTATAAACATCATGTTTTAGACAAAGCACCTCCACTAGACACTTAGAGCTTGTTTTGTTGGAGAAAAAAGGGTGTATAAGAAAAATGGATGTACAAGAAAAAATTTGGTGTTTGGTTAGGGAATAGACAAAGGAAAATTAAAACTGAATGTATATGAAACCCTTATGTCCAATTTTGTTTACTTCCAAAATTGGGCAGAAAAAGTGAGTGTATAAAGCTAAAATACAAAAAGCTACATATTTTATTTTTATTTACACTACTACTCATTCATATCATTTTCCTCCATTTCTTTCTTCTCTTTTCCAGCTGATAACACCCGTACATAAAATTTTAGAAAAGATAACCATATAAAAAATAGAGTTAAATATAGTTACCAACCCTGAAGTATCAACCCCAAACCCCTAATGTATTAAAACCTTCAAAAAAAACCCATGACCATTAATTCTTAAGCTTTAAAGGTCCATTTTTCCCATTATAAAAATTGCGTCGTGAGAAAAATAAAGAAAGAGATTTCTAAAATGTCAAGATCATCATTTGTCAAAGTTTTGTCTAATTCTAGTAACACTTGTTTATCGAACTCTTTTTATTTTCATAATCCTAAAGGACTTGGGGCCATTTTATTATAATTTCCCTTGTTTATCAAACCAAGTTAAAAATAAATTTATTCATGCATATAATTATCACATATATATATTATAAATATGTATTAAATTTTTTATTTTTGTTATTAGTTCATCTGTCATTTTAATTTTATTAATTGTATATCTTTTTAAGTAGATATATAAATATATATATCTTTATGCATGCGTAAATTTATTTTAATTTGGTTTGACCAATAAGTTAAACTAAAAAATTGTGAGCTCCAAGTACTTTAGGGTTACGATAATAAAAAGTGTTTGATGAATAAGTAAAACTAGAATTAGAAAAAACTTTGACAAAGGATGATTTGGCATTCTAGATACCTTCATTTTTTCTTTCAGAAAACAATTTTTGTAAGGATAAAATGGACTTTTCAAACTTAAAATAAAAAGGTCAGGGGGGTTTCTAAAGGTTTTAATACTTTAGGGGGTAATTGATGTGGGGTGGATACTTTAAGGGTGGTAATTGTATTTAACCCTAAAAAATATACTTATTAATCAGTTCTTAAAGTTAAACTTTAAATTATTTTAGTATTGTACTAACTTGTTTATTTCTAGTACAAAATGAAGAGAAAGGGCCAACCGGTCTTTCTTTCTCAATTCGTACCAAACATGGGGAAGTGTTTTCTCCATTAGTTCATTTCCAATCATACCGAACAACTTATAAAAAAAAACTATTATTCTTTGCCCTTCATCGCGCCTTTTCACTTCCCCTCCCCCTTTCCTCTGATTGAACCAAACAAACATCTGTACAATGATGAGGGGAAATAGAAAAAGAAGTTGGCAGGAATACCTGCAAAATGAAAAGTATTGGGCACAGCAGCAGTAACTGACCCTGCACTCCTGCAGTTTCTCCCCAAACAACATCCATTCTCCTTGCCTACAATGAAAAACAGCAGTAGAACATAGAGAACAATCACGCCAATAATAAGCCAACATTACTTCTTATGTTGCTGAAATTGTCCTCAAACAATAGCTGAGTGCAGCTCCAAGTATTACCCTAAAATGAAAATGCTGTGAGCTTTTTCTGGGAGCTATTCAGCATGCATAAACAGACTGAAACCAATTTGAGAAAAAGGTAAAGGAAAAAAAAAGAAAAATATCTTTTGCTTCTTCTCACTTGATACTAAAAAATCACACAAACGTATAATCTATTGGACAAAATTGTTTTTTACTATTTCACATGTCTTGGCAATCTGTCGCACATGCAAAAGCACATCTTCATAAGCATAATTACAGAAAATTATCTATAAGAAAAGGAGTCCAAATTTTCAAAAGACTGAGACTGAGGCAAAGGTAGCAAAGCAAATGGAAGAGCAACCCAGTAATTCTACAAGCAGCCAAACTTATGACCTTGCCAAGCGCAATGCGTGTATAAAGTCTCTGTCTTTGATATCTATTCTGAAGAATCATTGCAACTCCTTGCATGATCGCCCATTTAAGGAACAGCTCTACACCTCTCTGCATTACCATTTCATGTTCGATCATATGATATAAAAGAAAGGGAAGAAGAAAACAAATGGAGAAAACTATGCAGGGAATCCAAACGAATAATTCTTTTTGTAGTGGGAGGTGGGTGAATGTTTCGCTTTGTGTGAGAGAAAGTTTGTATGCATAAACCACCTGTTTCTGAGCACAATCAGGTCCTCTCTCTATCTCCCAAGTAAGACTAATGAGAGCCATAGCCATAGCAAAGTAATGATGTTTAATCCACCTGCAGGCAAAATCCTGTTTTAATTAAACTAATCTGCAAAACTTTAACGTTTTACAGCCAAAACTAACAAATATTCAGGACTAATGAGCACATAATGCTGGAAAATTATAAGTCAATCGACCATGACAGTTCTAGTACTCAGCAGGTAGGGTAGATTTCTTTTTGGGGGAAGTTAAGTTGTTAGCAACAAGGGTGATCAACAAAAATACTCATCAAGTAATGCAATAGGCTGCCCTTTCTAATAGCCGTGCCTTGAGTGTTGAGAAAAAAGGTTGCAAAGCGCAGACAAGTCATGCACCTTATAAAAGGCCTGCACCCTGGCCTAAATAAGGCGCCAGGCTTGTACCTGCCAACTAGGTGCATGTTTCATGTGTCTTTTATGACTAGTGGCAGGATCATGATTGTTCATGCAGACGTATCTCCTTATTTACTACATTCCAGCATCCTAAAATTGGAAATTCCGTATCTCTCCCACTTAGACAAGTACCTAATTTGGGCATTTATTCCTGTAGTAAAGCAACATAATCAGCATGATACAGGAAACCAACCAAAGCAGCACCATTTTCTCTTGTCTGAACCAAAAGAACAAAAAGGTTTTCTCATTTCTGGAAAATTTTGAAAATTCATGGCAAAACAGGTTTCAAAAAAAAAAAATTATTTCCTCAATGCTGAATAAGATGCTGTAGCTTAAATCATAAAAGACAAAAAGAAAAGGAAATGGTTTGAACCATATTCAATTACCATGGTCGTATATCACTTCCATTAACTCTCAAGATGTTCTCTCTCAAAGCCAGACCTGTGTAGAGATACAGCAACCATGCCTGGAAAAAGACATAACGTCCACAGGTGTGAATAGTAGAAATTGTAAACATAAATCCTAGAAGAAACTTTCGCAACATAGTAAACCTGGTATAGTTGAACTGGCAATGCAGGCAGACATCCATCCCAAATCCATGACCTCAACATAAGCAAAAGTGTTGGCAAGAAGAGGAACAAAAATGCTGTTCTATCCTGCCATGGAACATAAAATGTGTTCAACAAATAGGAAGCAGAAGCTTTTGATCAATTGATTAAGAAAAGAATTGTAATGCTCATTACTCTTGTCCTCTAAGCTCACACGCACCGAGAAGCCACTACATATAGAATTTACCAATACATATCGAACCAAAAGGAAAAACCCAAGAATCCAGCAAATTACTAGTATAACACAACGGTTAATAAACAAAAATCTAAAACGCATCCATAAGTTGGATATAAGATCATACTCTGAAGTTGTTATATTCCTCCTTTACTTTCAACTTCACATTTTTCCTATTGGCCCGCACATTAATCGGTCCCAGAAACATCCTCAAAAATCTCCCTACACAACAAATAAAAATAGTATACTAATCCATTTCACATAGACAGCACAAATCTAACAACAAAAACAACAAACCATTAGATTTGCTGGGAAGAAATGCTGCCGCATCTCCTTCACTCAACACATACCTAGCTCTCACCAACTCCTCTTCCAACTTGCAATTGAAGCAAAAGCATCAGCAAACGAAAACGCATCATAACCATATACTCGCATCATGCATGAGTTAAAAAAAACGAGCAGAAGCATACTTTATCATCGTGTTTGGAAGTACGGAGAGAGTTGATGCGAGAATCAAGTGAGGCAACGCGCTGGCGGAGCGCCTCTTCTTCTCTGGAGGTGCGGGAGATGAGAGACGCCGCTTTTTCCTGCAACTCCTTAGCTTGCTCCACAAGGCTGGAAACTTCCCCACCGAGGGATGATGGTTCCCCCATCAGATGATGCCGGCCGTCCGACCGATCAAAAATCGCAGAGATTTCGGATTTAATCGGCGAATTGAAGGGGATTGTTCTGTATGTTTCTCACCTTTTTCCTGTTTTATGTTATTATGCTTTATACATTCACACACACATATATATAGTTAGAATAAATGGTTTTCTTGGTGGATAATAAATTTGAGGGGTTTTATGGGAAAATGGGAAAACGGGTGGAGTGGAGTGGGAAATCAAAAGAGGTGGGGATTGCGGCTCAGCTCAGCTCCCCTCTTCCGGTGGACGAGAGAGAGATTCCAAATCCTATTTCTTTTTATTTATTTATTTTTTATTCTTTCTCCTTTTTTTATTTTTGTTTTTTATCTTATTATTTGGATTGAAAGTTGGTTAGATCTTCTACTTTTTCTTTTCTTTTTTCGTAAAAATAATTTAGAAAATAGTACAATCTTTATTCAACAAAATCTCATTGTTTTAGCTTTGAAAATAAATAAAATCAAATATATATACATATATAATTTAGAATGTTTTTGGCTCTGAATTTCAGTTCTCATTTTTCTTTCATATGCATATTGATGTGGCATGTGATCTGATACTATGTTGTATAAGGAGTTTTCTTTGATTTTATAAATCTTGTTACAATGTACGTGTAAGTTGTATTTGGATTGAATGATTTGAAATCTCATAGCAAATCCTTTAAATATTTTTATATGCAAAAAATTTCAAATTCTCATCGAAAAAGAATAACAATATAATATTGCCATTTTCAGCTCCTACTATATAAATACTTAGTCGATCAAACCCCTGTCCATTCACAAACTCGATCAATTGTTATTCTTGTTTTTGCATAACCTCAATGTCCGCGTTATCGATCATCTCTATGTCATTCACTACATCCATAATTTGATTACCATGCTCCAAGTCTTAAACCAACTCAATATCACTTCAACTCTCACTTGCTATTAAGGCTTTGTTGAAATTCCCAAAACCTTATTCAATAGCTTTCCATGAATTTTGTAAGCTTTGTAAAAAATGGAAAAAGGCAACCCCATGAATGATGATGGCTCTTACTTCTTAGTATAATTAGCAAATATTTGTGTATGCACTTAAATAGAGTAGTGTGATGGCTTGAAGTGGGGCAAAAATCTATTTACCTCAAGGGTGAGGGGCCACATCATAAATAATTTCCCTAAACTTGGTGCACCGTCCTGTAACCTTCTAGCCACGAAAAAGAGGAAAAGAAGAAAAACTCTCTTCTTACAATCTTGGCCCATCATTTCCCTGGTTGATGGCGTCCAGCCTGCAATGGCATCCTCTACTTCCCGCAAAACCCCAAAGACGTCTTTTCCACCCACCGAATTCCGTCTCTATCCGCGCCTTCAGGCGCAGCGACCTCGATGGATTCGCGCAGCGTGTGGCGTCCGGCGAACTATGGCGTGACGCTTGGCGGAGAGCTAACGACGGGTTTGAACTGTTCGTTTATGAGACTAGGAAAACGGCGGAGCGGATTGACAGGAGATACGCCGTCTCTAGGCGTCTCTCTACCGTGGCGCAGTCCGCCACCGACCGAGCGCGTGAGCTTGACCGCGAGTTCGAAATTACTCAGCGCTGGCGGAGTTTCACGCTCGATTTCAGTAGGAATTGGCCAAGGGTATTGGTTTTACTGATGAATTTTGTCTAGCAAAGAATTATAATATCTCGATTATTTTATTTTATTTCTTTAGGCGTATGAGATGATCTTGAGTGTTCTTTATGTTAATTGAAAACCAGTTCTTTTATCACTCTGTTTTGTCTGCAGTACAGGAGGCAGCTCAGTGATTTCCTCGATACTCCTCTGGGGAGGAGTTTTGCGGTAAGCATCACTCACAAGATTTGTCCGTGTATGTCTAGTGAATCAAAATAAATGAATGTTCTCCTACTATTCCGAAGAACCATATGTTTGGTGTGGCAGGTTATTTGGATTGTTGGCCTATTTGTTTGTTAAAATGATAGATTGAGTAAATGTGACATTAAGTTCTGCAGTCATTTGGTTGTCCTTAGATTTAGTGAAATCATCGAAGTTAATCTGAATTTGCAAATTACTGAAAATTTTGATGGAGGAAGACAAAATCAATATTCTCGGTTTCATGCTTTTTAATTGTCGTTATGTAGCACTCTTATTGCTTATGATTTGCATGAAGCCCTGAGTTTGATTTTGACATATGTGAGTTTGAGTTGAACAAAAACCAATGCCTAATGGTATATTACAATCTTTGTATGTGATATCATGGTCTGGCAGTTTATGATATGTATTGGTTATGTAGAATTATTCTGATTGTAGTTTGTTAAAATATCTCTATGCAGACACTTTTCTTTCTATGGTTTGCTCTGTCAGGATGGCTGTTCCGAGTTCTGATTTTTGCTACATGGGTACTGCCATTTGCTGGTCCTCTCTTAATTGGGGCTTTAGCAAATAATCTTGTCATTAAGGTAAACATAGCCTGATCTTGTAGTGCCTTAGTTGGGAAGTAGAATCCAGATTTGATTACCGTGTTGTGGAAAAAAAGTTGAATCGGGGAAAAGAAAACATTTCTTGTTTTGCTTTGCTTGTGTGTACAATTATTGTTTGAGTTTTTCATGTTTCCGCTATTTTCTAGTGTATGTTGGCTTAAATCCTCATGCTGCGTGAGAGATACCTTTCCCCCTAATTTGTTAATTCCTCTGAACAGGGAGAATGCCCAGCTTGTAAGAGGCCATTTGTTGGAAACAAGAGCCAAACAGTGCAATGTGCAAGTTGTGGAAATATTGTTTGGCAACCACAGGGTGACTTTTTCTCAAGAGGTGGCAGAGGTACTACTTCCACGTCAAAGTCTCAACCAGATGTGATTGATGTTGAATTTGAAGAGAAATGAAGGAAGGTCTGTACGAGGCCACAAGTTGCCCTTCCATGTGGTTGACATTCTTGGGTTAGATATTCCAAAACATAATAGAGAGCAAATATTCCTTTTTATAGCAGACCTGATAGTCACTTCCCCGTCTTCATGTAATCCTTGTATCGCACATTCAGGAATGAGAGGAGCATAATCTTTGCTGTACAATTTGTCATTGTGCAAGTTCTTTTAAGACTATAACTGATTAGAGTAACACCTTTTGGTTCATGTGATAAATGGCATTTTGACCATGTTCTGATTTCTTGATCCATAATCTCAACATGAAAATTTGGCATTATGGTCCATGGAGAATGGTACATATTTCAAACCCCTAGTCAAATCTTTGCTAGTCTTCTCACATCAGGCTCCTATTTCCTTGTTAGTCTTGAAGAGCTAGTGTACATACTAACAATGATCAAATTGTATAATAAAGCCCCACAGAACATTTGAAAAACACATTTCTCATCATTTTTATTTATGCCCGGAAGCTTATTAGCTCTCTCTATTATTGAAAGAGTGACATCTTTGCATTTGCTTGTTATTCCCTCGCATCTGGCAGCTCTCTTGCTGACAGCGCAACTGATTGAGGGCGGATCTTCCAGTTTTGGCACCACAACCGGTCGTTATGCTTAGTCTGTATCAGACACAGACCGGTTTCCCTTATCAACCACACACACGATCTGTTGCACCGGGCATGCACTTTCCTGGTGTAAACGCCGTAATTCCCAGAGCCATATCTCGTCTTGAAGTCACAGTAAAACTTTGTACTGTGCGAAAAGTTGACATGGAAGTGCCAAGTGAAATTTTTGCCAGAAGGAAGATCCCGGACTCCAAGATTATCTTCAGAGGAATAACAGTGAATGGTGATTCTTTCACCTTGGATCTCATTTTTCACTGTAACTCTGGTGTGATGAATTGCTTCTGATGTGATTAGCATGGTAAATAGTAAAATCGTAAATGTGAAGAACAAATTTTCTCCCATTATCTTCATTTGGAAACGGCTCTGTTGAAGAACAGGGCTGGGGTCTGAGTGCATTTATAGGAAGTGGGATGTAAAGAATCTCAGCAAATATACAGTATTTTGACCATATTTTGGCTTTCTTGATACATGATCTTTAGCATAAAATGTGATTTTTACAGATCATGGAAATGGTACTGGGAATGTAATTGCTAAAACAATCTTGTTTAACTTGCGGCGATCCAATTTGAATCTGAACCTAAGACTGTAATGTGATTTGGTGCAGTAATGAGTAAAATTAGAACAATTAGAAGGGGTGAATAGTAATTTAGCCCCTCTGATATTAAAAATGGCCACATTACCCCTTTATGAAATAAATATAGTTATCCTCCTATACTTTTTAAAAATATAGGAAGGTAAATTGCTTCATTTTTAAAAATCATAGGGGGGTAAATTGTTGTATTTAAAAAATATAGGAAGGTAAATTGCTATTTATTTTTCATAAGGAGGTAATTTACTCATTTGTGATATCATAAGGAATTCCTTACATTTTTCCCGAATTAGAAGTATGTAATAGAGTCATGATTCAAGACAATTGAACAATTTACTGTATTTCTAATCTCATAATCCTACATATACAGTGTATCTGATACTTTATAATACAAATAAAAACAGGAGGGTGGAGATTACATCTTTCTAACAAGGTCTATTCTTCCTACAAAATTTCCTTCATTTTTGGCATGAAATGCATCAAAACTACAGCAAGCTACCTCGGAGAAGACTCCCTCCAAAAATCGGACAGCCAGAGGAGAAACTTTACTATAAAATATGACTAAGGGGTGTCTATGTATTTTTTGAATTCGAATTACTTTTTGATGATGTTAGATATCATGAAGCACTGTGCAATTATTCGTATTGATAGCCTAATCTCATCCAACAACCATTTGTGTTTCAGTCGACTCAACGGGCTCCCTGAACTTAGCCTTCTCGCTGAGTTCTTCAAATGAGTTCACGAGGTTCTGTAGCCTCGCAACAAACTCAATCAACAAAGAAGTAAACGTTGCAAGCGACAAAGCACTTGCACTTTCATATGTCCTGACTTCGCGCTCATTGAGAATGGAATCACCAAGGAGTGAGAGGCGTGAAGGCCACACTGTCTGCTGTTTAAACATGTCCTCCCCAGAATGCCATCGGGAAAGAGAGAAACTATTGCTCCTGTTAGCATTGTGTGGATCATATTTTGGTAAAATTGGGGCTGGATTGTGATGGACTAATGCACTAAGAGACTTTACCAAGGATGGCTTGTTT
Organism: Sesamum indicum; assembly: GCF_026168435.1. Taxonomy (NCBI): domain Eukaryota; kingdom Viridiplantae; phylum Streptophyta; class Magnoliopsida; order Lamiales; family Pedaliaceae; genus Sesamum; species Sesamum indicum. The sequence goes on along the minus strand of NC_142663.1, from coordinate 12,912,691 downwards.
ACCCTCTCCCTGAGTTCTTGACGTTGTTCTTGTTCTTCAGAATTTGGGGGTCGTTTTTCAATTGCCCAACTCTCTGCATTTACTAGAAGATAAGACTTTTGGTCGATCATCATCTGCAAATTCTCAGCGGCATCATGGACTTCCTGGAGAGGGTCCTCTGGGTTCAATTTCTCCATCTTTTCTAATTTTTCACCAAGCAGTCGCAAGACTTTAGCTCCTTCAACACCAGCCCTCCGAATTCCATCACTAAATGCCCGCCTTAAATCAGATGATGCCTGCAAATTGCAAAGGTGTTTATAATTCTGCATTGAAGCCCATCTCTAGCAGATTGGACAAGAGTTTTCTCAGGAGATGAAGTTCTCCAAGCAAAATACTCAAAAAGTAATGTAGTCACCAACAACAAGGATAATGCGAGCAGAGTGTACAACTTGAACACTAGATTGTACAAGAATAACAATGGTACAGCTGAAATGACCAGAAGAAAGAACGAAAACTAAAATACCTGTATTTCTGAAAGTATACTCCCGTGCAACGCCATTACCATGAAAGCACAATACCTGAGAGCACCACTGAGTTTAACATATTCGCTCCAGGGATATCTGAACATTTTGTAACGGCCATGGGGCGGTTCCCATACAGCGAAACCTAACTGCAAAAGAGCAGTTAAAAACTTACAATGGCACATCCATCTTTCAGATATTGTGTCTTTTCAGATCGAAACATCCCTCAGATTGTTGGTGGTGAAACATAAGTACATACCAGTGACTCCTCTTGGCTAGTGGACTCTACAGCAGCTCTATATCCCTTATAAAGAATATCATCAGCAGCCTGGTAGACCAGAATTTTTGACGGTATTCTTGAATATCCAACACACTGCAAGTACATATTGATACACCCTGAAACCAAGAAACAATGTTATCCCAAGAAAACTGTTGAACAGCATGCATCTGCAACTAAATCTTTAGTTCACCTTCCAAAGATGTTGCAACCCCTCGAAAATTTTTGACAACCAGCTTATGCAAATCCTCACCAGCCCAAATAGGGAAAACGCATACGTTCATGACCAAGCAAACACCAGCACCGACCATAATTTGCAGCAATCTAGAAACAGCAGTTTTAAGAAAATCTGGGGTTTCAGATACCAATACGATACAAAATGTCAACAAGAACACGCGAAATCCATATTCGTACTGCTTCATAGCTGGGTGCAACTTCAAATAACTAGCCAAAAAACCTGAAGTCCAGAAAGCGTAAATCACTAGTCAGATGCACTCTTACTGTCAAGCCCCAGACTGCAGGTGTGAGGGCCTGCGGGCAAGACTCGCAGCATTGTTGGGTCTATTAGCAAATATTTCCAATTTGTCCTCACTCTGTAGAACTGGTTAGTCTGAAATGGTAGTGGATTTCATTTCACCCAAATATAAGCAACATTAGTTTCCTCCCACAATATATGCGATTGATATATCACACTAACCATGCTTTGATAATAAATAACACAAAATGAGATTGTTAATGAGAATACACAAAAAGCAACAGACCTGCGAGAAAAACGCTGACCACAACCACAACTTGATGCAATGCTCCCGTCGCCTTAGACAATTCTGCAATCCCCAGAGCAAGTGCTCCAGCAGATAAGGTTCCCAGCGCTCGGTTAAACCCTTTGTTAAGTGTAGCGCCTACATGCACACCCAGCCAAATAAGACACACATGCACATGCTTACAAGCGTACAATGAACATTGGAGAAGCCATTAAATAAAAGTTTCCTATTACACTAAAATGCACTGATTAAAAAGCATAGGTACTTGATCAGGACTTTCATATGCTAACGTCAATTACAACATATATAAATTCAACATTGAGCTACAACTTACCTACAACCCGGATAATGAACATCAAACCAGTGATTAGAAAATCACCAAATGCAATATTGTGCATGTTACCAGGTGGAATATTGATGGACATTGCAACATGCAGTGATTCAAAAGCACCACTCACCTATGCTAAACTCGAACACAACAATTACAGTGAGAATAGCCCAGATGTGATTCAGAGTAAAATAACTTGCAGACTTTCTGAAAAAGATGAGCACAGAAACCAGAGACAGTGCAGCGCCCATTTTAGCTGCAAAGATCACTTTTCTCGGGTCGGATCTTCCCATTTCAAATGCCCCAACTGCAGTTCCCTTAACATCCCTCCACCACCCCAAAAATCTCTCTCCAATTGCTTGAAACATACGACGAAAGCAACCATGATTTTTGCCATAAGAATCGTTCAATCCCTCGTCGGAATAATACTTACCCGGAATCAATCTCACTCTGCTGCTCTCCGCAAAACTTCCTCTCAATGACCCCGAATGCGACGCCATCGAGCCTCTTATGCAAGTAGAAACGGCGTAAAAGAATCAAGAATCAACGAAAATCATCGTGCAAAAACACGTAGATTCATAGCCAAACAAACGAAACAATAAACTATTGAATCCAAACACGAGGAGTAAACGCAAGAATTGCGACGGAAGGGATGACTACAATTGGGCAATTGATTTCTTTTCAAATTTCTGAAGGGAAATATCACGATTGATCTGAAATCGTTGGTGGGTAACTGCAATTTCTTGCTTCAGAATACGTTAGTGATCTAACTTCATCCACAGAGATTTCTTAGCGAAAATTTCTGGGATGAAACAATGTGAAAAGAAGGCAGGTGAGTATTGAAGGATATGTTTCAATAGCAAAAGCTTCTTTTCACGATTCCTCGACTCCTCTGTCGCTCCTTCTTCGTGCATGCGCGCATTCTTGGTTTGTGTTTATACATTTTTGAGCCACCCATGTCTACGTGTTCGGCGCGTCCGTCACTTGGACAAATGGTTGGTTGGTTGCTACCCGTCTTTACGTATTTGTTAATACAACCTCAGATTTTCTGTTACTTCTCGTTTTGAAATAATAATGGTTATTTGCACTTTGACCCTTCTAAATATAGGTATTTTTCTAAATTGAACCATTAGATTTAATATGTGTTTTGATTGTTTCGAAAGACTGTAAATGTGCCAAACATCTACATTTGAGGGTTTATACATTCTTGATTGGTGTTTATACATTTTTGAATCACCCACGTCTACGTGTTCGGCGCATCCGGCGCTTGGACAAATGGTTACGTGTTTGTTATTACAACCTCTGATTTTCTGCTAATTCTCGTTTTGAAATAATAATGGGTTATTTGCACTTTGACCCTTCTAATTATAGGTATTTTCTAAATTGAACTATTAGATTTAATGTGTTTTGATTGTTTTGAAAGAATGTTTAAATGTGTAAATGTGCCAAACATCTACATTTGAGGGTGCTAAATGCAAATTACTCCTTAATAGTCTACAAATTCTCTGATACATTTCTTTTCCCGTTAGGAAGGCCTACCGATAACAAGAAGAAAGATCAAATAAGTCTCAGCCGCAGACTAGGAAAAGTTGATTCATAGCAAATGAGGTCAAAACAAGGAAAAATTCATACATGGGGTGGAAATGTAATGTTGCTAGTGCTGATAACTAGTAGAAAATTCAGATGTTTGGTTCATAAATAAAAAAAGAAACAGCAGAAAGTCCAACAATTTGCTGTTACCAAAACTCAATATCTTTCCTTCTCACTATCTTATTTCTTTTCTTCCTTTTCGGCCTCTGCTGCCCTCTTGGCTCTAACACCAACATGGCGTTCGTTTGTCCTCTCCAGACGCAGCTTGTCATATGCCTTGAATGATTTCATGTCTTCTGTGACCTTAACTAGCTCCACAGTTGGCTTCTCACGAACAATTGGCAAGTAAGGACCTGAAACTTGCGTGGCTGTAGCCAACTCTTCTGGAGTAGAATCACCAGCCTGTTGGGAGAAAACGAGGAATCGTTGTGTTAAGTGTTACTGAAATAACAAATGGTGGAGCTTCTATCTGAAGCATCAAGGTTACCTTGAATTTGCGGACCCGTCTTGGGAAGACAACGAGCTTGGCCTTGTATGTCTTCAGCCTCTGGACATTGGTCTGGAAGCCCTCCAAGGATCGGTTTCTGCGCCTATGATCAACGGAGATGCCAATAGTTGGGGCAAGCTTCTTTGGGATGCCAGCAGCCTGGTTGACACAAATTCAACAAATATCAATATACAACACCCCACCAGTAACTGCAAGAGCAAGAACACTGCAACAAGGCCCAGTTTGAATACTCCAATCAAGCTTCTTCCAGTGGAAACTGTGTACTTATAAACATTCGTAAAGCAAAGAGCAAAAATGAGAAAAATTCTGAACTGAATTTTCTCAATTGCAGGAGGAATAGAATAACTACAACAGTCAATAGAAGTAAGCCTCAGTAGAGTGTTGACAAGACATTAACAAAAATGAGATATTTTAAACACACTTAGCCAACTTGCAAATAAATCCAATTTAAAGACGGACAACCATGTTAATAAATAATACAGGAAAGTATGGTTGGATGCAAAGTAACTAACCTTCAGTTCCTCCAGAGAAAATCCCCTACCAGCTCTGACTTTCATGTTGTACTTCAGTGTCTGCCCATGGACAACAGGGCGCAGCGGTCCAGCAGTAGGCCTGGGGAATATCTTCACAGCTTTCTTCTGTCTTGCTGAGGAAGTGATACATCAAAACAGTAGAACATGACAATTTGCAGTTGAAACAAAGATGTACAACATACAAATTTGGACGCTACTGTAACTTAATTAATTACAAAGTAAATCTACAATCAATTGAAATGATTACCAATTCTTCTCCTTGTCTTGCGAGCAGGCTGGTTAAACCAGGTCTTAACATAGTTTTGCCAGTGCTTCCTGAAGTGCCCATTAGGCACAACATTGTTGTGCTTAACCATGGTTCACCTAGAGTACAGAAGGAACGCATAAGCCTTAACTCTATTAGGACAACCAGTTAATATGAACCCAGAATCATTAGACATTAAACCAAATGCTATAAAGAAAACATTCAGAAAAACCTAAGATGAGTCACAGATGTTTGTTACACGTTTAGAAAATCAGTAGAGAACAGATGAAAAACTTGACCAAAATATACAACCGAGATTCTTTGAACAAATGATCTACGAACACTTAAATAGAGTTTACATAGAGGTAGTATGTTAAAAACCGATCACTAATCAAGCAACATTCGACGATGCAAATTAATCAGAGGATTCACAAAACGAATCAATCATTTACCAATCCTCTCAGGGTTGTCAAAACATTGCGGAGAATAAAACTTCTAATCTAAAGCAAAAGGCAGAAATTAACAAACACCGCGAGCAAGTTCCGTTAAATTGAAAAGAAATCACATTAAACCAGTTCATACATTATCTCAACTAAAAAAAGGAAATAGACAGATACAACCGTGTCAATTCCGCTAGCTTCAAGCTCAACATATTTATCACTCATACAACATCCAAATTATGAAAATCGATTCAAATAAGCTTCATTTTTAAAGGATGTATAAAATAAACTAAAAGGAGAATTCAGATCTTAGGGTTTAAACTTACGGTGGCGAAAGTGGCGAAGGTGGCGAAGGCTGCGACGGACGGGGAGAGTGGAACACTGCTTCACGGACAGAGGGTGTTTGGATTTATATACAGAAAAACCCTAGCCAATCTTTGATTTCAATTTGGGCTGAAGACAATGCAATATTCCACATGTGACGCCCAAACATTTTGGGCCTATTTGGATCTTGGAGTGGCCCAATATATATAATGGGCTCTTCCTTGAACAATGGCCTGATTTTGGACCTATTTTTTAAAGGAAAAAGACTTAGAAAAATGTCTTATCAGATTTTTCAATCTATGTGTATACTTTTTATTAAAAGAGTGTGTGGCTAAATTTATTTAAATATTTTATTAGCTCCTAAATACTATAAAATATTGTAAGAGTTTTAAGGTTTATTTTAAAGTATTTATATAAATAAAATATCAGAGCTTATAAGATATTAGAACATTTTGCATAATAAGCCCCTCATATTGTAATAATGGTTGAAAAATTCATCAAATTATTAAAATTTAAAATTATATAATTATATATCGGGAAAAAAAATCAATTATTTGAAGTGTAAAAGAGAAATACTAACAAAATTATGAGTATATTTTTATTTATTAAATGTTAATATTATAGAACTTATAAGATCAGCCAAACATCATCTAAGTGTGAGGAATTTAGAAAAACTAACTATATTACATTTAAGTAAATTTACAAAAAAAACCTTATTCTTCTTAACTTATACGTTCTCATACGCCTATAAGTGTAATTTCATCCAAATGAGTAGCTTCGACATGTAACTTGTATCATTTTCAAATTTTGTCCTTTAAATACTTTGTATAGTCATAATTTTATACCGTAATGCTATTATAATAAAATAATATATTTTATTTAATATTTTATCCTTTTACAAACACATTGTTACAATCAAATGTGTAGCTACTGCTCTCTCTCTCTCTTTGTTGGGACACATATTGAATGTGCACAAATACTACTACTAATAATTTCTTCGGGCTATGTGCACATGTATTTTTTAGGCTTGTCCCTCTGTGCATTTATACTTATACGTTACTAGCTTTCATGTGAGCATATTTAAAAAGTATCATGATGTGGGATGAGGGAAAACTCAAGTTTGTGAAAAGAAACCAACATGATGTATCTGAAGAAAGAGAAAAAAAAAAGTATATGAGAAATTTTATTAAAAGGTATGAACTGAATTAAAGAGTTTATTTAGATACTCAGAAATTGATAAATAATAGAATTATCTTTTATACTAGTATAGATATAGATGTATATTTAAATAATATATATAAATTTTTGTATTTATAATAACTTCTATTTCTCCAAAAATATAATATCAAACATATATATAAGCACAGATCTCTATTTTTAAGAATAAAACCAAGTATGCAATACATACATTGAAACACGCTCCTTTTTTTCGTTTTTCTTTCTCTATTTTTTTAAAAATAAAAATAAAAAATAAAAACAGTTAAAAGGACGTTTTAGAATAAGATTTATTGGGCCGAGTACGTGGGCCGTTCTAAGATGGTCACTTGATTTGATAGATATAATTGGGCTGTGCTTTCAACCTTTTCACAAGATAATTTTTCAATATAAAAAGGCCTTATATCCTATATCAGACCAAGTTTGATTGTTGGCTTTGGGCCTATGGACTCGGAATGAATTATACATGTTCATGCTCAATGTGAATTCGAAAATGTTGAGTATATCTAGTTTTGCCCTCTTCAGCTAATTTCATTTTAGTACAAATATTGACAGACAGATCATTCTGATTGGCTCATCGTCAGACTGAATTACCTGCAATTTGTATTGTATATTCTGTCATATTATATATATATATATATGTGTCATGTATATAAAAATTATTTTATCTATTTTATTTAGGAAAAGATTTTATATGCTGCCTGAAATATAGGTTGTATTAACCTCCCTTGTATAAAATTGCAAATTTGTATATCTTTTAAAAATCTTTATTATCTTCAATATTTGGTTCGTTTGGTCACACCAAAAAGTCCCCTTCGCTCGACCCAATGTTATCCACTCATCTTAGGTGTTGCCGTGATCTTTACCTTATCCTGCGCATGTTATGCTCATCTTTTAGCTTTGTAGTAGTCAAATCAATGCAATTTTTTCATGCAGGATTTAAGGGGAAATGAGGTGGTGAGTCATCATAGTAACTGTTGTGTGTAATATTTGGTAAGTTTAGTTGATTTTTTTACCAAGAAGTTCGAAGCCCTCCCATTAATTACAAACTTAAGTTTTGTTTTCACTTTTAGAAAGTGTTGTTACAGGTGATTGATTACTGTCTTCTAAACTATCATTTATCGAATATTATCCCAAATACTCTCTTTTACTCTCTCTCCGAGAACTCTACTTTATTCTCCCATGTACTAAGCTTGCAAAACGAGATAACCTAAAACCATCAAGTAGAAAGAATAAAAGAGAGAACGGATAATAAAAGTAACAAAGTTCTTCTTCCATACCAAAGAGGGATGGGGATAACTCCACAACCACCCATTAAGTACAACAATATCATATGGTGAAAGCATCATCGCACTACAAAGCAACTTCTCACCCAATTACACACAGAAGTGACATATAATCGCTGACACGGAATTATTTCACAGCACTTGTTTATACGGTCTTTATATATATATGTATATATATATATATATATATACGAGGCCAAACCTATGTTTTATACTCACGCTAAGATCTTATTTTATAGTAGGTATAGGGCGCGAAGGTGCTTGTTTCTACAGCTCAAGGTTGGACAGGCTTGTCCAAGTCCTCTAGGGGGCGGAAGAAGGCTTTTTGGTCCAACACTGAATCTGCACTAGCGCTTACACGTAAACCACGGTCCCCAACAAAAGACGGTTTGTGGTCCGTTGCAGGGCCAAACACCCCGGTCTGAGGGTGAGGAGCCCAGTATTGGTCAGGTTGGGGTGGGATTACATCGTCAGGGACCACGGTCGGGCGGACATGCTCCTCCAGGTTCTTGTCGTAGACTGAAACATGCACACCCCTCCTGAAAAAGATATATATGTGGATCAATTAGCAGCAATATTTTGATTGTGACGAGAAGAATATGCTTAAATTACGAGAACAAGAAACATAAACATGATTTGTTAATTAGGTGTAATCTATAAAGAATTGTGCTAGTTGATCATATGGGATAGCAAGAAGTTGTTTCACCATATAAAAAGGTTTGAGTAGGAAAATAAATGAGCATGTTCCAGAATGCGTCCCACCATACTCATTCCCCACTCCTCTGTTGGACTATAGTATATATAATTATATAGTGTGTATATTATATAATACATATATATATATATATAGTCAATACGAGACAATTGGAATAGAAATGTTGACAGCAGGTGCATATATTAAGTAGGTAGTTATCGCATGATTAGAGGACGTTTAGCGCCAACCAAAGTGGGCTAATTAATAGTCACCATGATAAATAAACAAGACGATACAGCTAGCCAACCACTCACCTTCATCAAATCGATAAAAAAAATAAACATAATGCCTCCATATTTTCCATGCACAGGCAGCCAACCAACTAATTAAATACAAAATCTATTAGTGGAATTCTACGGCCTAGTTCAGTTTGATCAAACTAAGATCAACTTATTGCTCAATTCTTTTTTTCTTTTCATTTTTTAATATATATAAGGGTGGTGTGGGGGAAATGTGGGTTAGAACCCAAGATCTTACAACCTACAACTTGTGCAGTACCAAATGCAAGCTAATCACGACTTTCAACAGCCACTTGATAGTTCCCATAAAGCCAAATGGAAACGTTAGAAAGAGAAAAACAAGATTGAACCGTAATGTGAAGGCTGCGTTTAAAAGCTTAAGTGATACAGGAGACATTTCAAAACTATTTCAAGAGAATATATCACATGCCATTCAATTATCTGAATGCATCAAATCTTACTGCGTATTCATATTTTCCTATTTTTCTATTTAGTTCTTTTTAAAGAAAGTTGTTAAATTTCCACCTCAGTGATAAATATAATTGATGTACAACAAAATAGTAAGTAGCACGCAACCGTGAAGAAATGGCACAACAACCCCCGCACGTCGCAACAAACTCCAACCAAAGAAAGTGATATGCATCCCACCATTAATGAATGGACCCAACCCCAATCATAGATCATAATGTTCCACAAAAAGGTAAAAACTCCAACCCCACATATTACGTGCTGGAGGCTTTTCATTTTTCTAGATGCGGACCACATGTCACAACTAATTTATCTTTCCCTATCTTAACCAATAGCTTTTTGAGCAATCTAGCCGTTTTTTGTATAAAAATTTTGGATAGGAACAAGCATCTGATCTCTGGTAATACCCTTATTTAAGATTTCTACTGATTAATCAAAGGTGCTAATCAATCCCATTCTTATCATCGTACCAGGAAAGAAAATTGGGAAACTTTTCGTTCTCTTAAAATCTAGCTATTAATATACCAGGAAGTTGTCCATATTGATCAGTTTACAAAACTTAAATAAGTGGGGATATGAATACCCACATAAAGAGGAATGGCAAATTAAAAGGTGTAAGAAGAAATCAATTAATGGAAAATATTAATTATTTTGGGACTGTGAACTCCTCGCTTGGGCTGGAGATTAAACAGCACAGATTTACGAGCTGTCCTTATCTAAACTAACCTACCAAGTAGGGAGAGGATTATTTTAATCCGAGACACGTATATTTTACAAGCGATAATACCAATAAACATCATCCAGTCAGCAGATTTGGACTTTACACACAGTAAAATAAGAATTAGTAGTAAATGGAAATGGAGAAATCGAGATTCAAACAGGCAACCAAAATTTTTTTACCTGGTTGGAATTTAAAAATAAAAATCCTGGACAAAATCCACATTAATCCTCTAACAAATAACAAGTTTATCTATCATAAAAAAATCCAGAAATGATTAAAACAAAGCTTGATCTCAAAAACTGAATAATTGCTTAGTTCAAAAGATCACCAAACTCACATCATCAAAGACACAAAGGGAACATATAAACCATTGATCGTCTGCACCAAATAGCTACTATTGCTTGCAAACAGTTCAAGTTTCTGAAAACAGTCAACTGTTTCGAATTTCAACCATCCAGCTCGCAAATACTCTTGTGCTTTACACACCAACTATAAACATCGATACTGACAGAAAAAAATCCGTCCGCAATAACTAGTCGGCGTTTCTGGCACCTCGGGTTCAGAACTTCCAGAATACGCATACATGAAAAAGCCATTCCTAAATAGGTACAAACACATATGCACACAATATACACACACACGCAAATACCTGAGAGAGAATGAAGGAATGAGGACAGAATCACGAGAACGGATCTGGCTCACAAATCGCTTTCCGAAGCTCGCCAGTCCACGGCTCTGCAAATTAGCTGCCATACAAGTAACAACACTCTTTTTTTTCCTCTGGGAGAAAAAGTAAGTACTGGAGAATTCCTGAAGAATGAAGAGAAAGCAATATCTATGGAAATGCAGGGGGAAGAGCCCCTTTTTATAGTGAAATGGGACGAGGTGACTTTCTGCGTGACTCTGTGTACTGTGTGCTCCCTTTCTTTTATTTTTTTTCAATTTTGCATAACACTACACCCAAACGAGACTTTATCCCTCTTTGTTTGCTTGCCCTGGTCCGCACCTACCCCGTACCACGGACTACATTTTGGACCGTCTTTTGACGGCAACCGTCAGTAGTTAACGGAGTTGGAAAAGGTACTGTTTGGATGATTGAAAGTTGACTTCAACTTGCTTTGAGTAGTGTGAGCTATTTTCACAAACTATTTTGGATTAGTATTTCCTTTTTCAACCATAAGAAAACAACAAAAGTATGAAATATTCTTGTCAAATTAAGTCTGGTCGAAATTAAATCAATTATAAAGTAAATATAATATACTTATCATATAATTGATAATTTTTTATGAGTTGTACACCAATTACACTATTAGCAATGCACTTGCTATATAATTGATTTAAATTCAATTAAAACTAACCTACGTTAAAATCTTCCCAATAGTATTTGTCTGGTTAAAAAATAAATTTAAAATTTATTATCATAATTCGATTTTTTTCTATATTCATGTCAACAAACAATTAATAATTAGTATTTTCTTTTAATTAACCCTGTGGGAAAATTTTAGACTACACTTGAATAGAACAATCTTATAGTAAATGAATTTGAAATTCATCAATATTTCAGATTAAATTTCATCAGTATTTAATAAAGTATAGTTTAAAATAAGAATCAAAATATACGATTTTTTTTCTTACTTGAATCATCTAAACAAATTTATATAATGTGCTATTAATAATTTTAAATTTTTATTTTCAAATATATCAATCCAAACACGATGTTAATTTGTATCAATTTTAGAATATTGTTCAGGTCGACTCACCTCACACGATGATGGAAACAAATAATTAGAAAGGGAAGCTTAAATGCTTAAATTTGCTCTAATCAAGTTTAATTAAAGGTATATTTTAGTATAAAATATTAATTAAAATTACATAAATTTATTAATAAAATTAAATTTGATTTAAACTTGAATATATACATATATACATCATAAAATCTTGATCAATAGAGTTAAATTGGATTAAGATCTGTTAATATATTAATCGTAACAGTTTGAGCTTTTAAATGAATTAATAATTTAATATTATATTAAAATCAGATCGAATGAGAGGTTTAATGACTGCATCTCATTCCATTCATTTATAAAAAGAAAAAAAAAATTCACATGCAACATTTCTACACGATGAAGGTGTATTATGCTCTTAATATTAAATTTAATATTTTAATTTTTTAAATGATACGATCATTTAAAATATATATACATATATATTGGCTGGATTGTTAAGTTCTTACAATAAAAAAGAAAATGAAAAAAATTAGGTGGTATGGTTAGGGAATATTTTAAATAAAATATTGCATAGTTTTGAAATTATTTGATTTATTTTTCAAGTATATATAATATTATAATGTATGCTAATTTAGTTGTTGGTGTCAAAATCCACGTATTTTGTGTCAGGGTCAAGTATTGAATGCGAAATCCATGTGAAAGTCATGGTATAATACGTGGATGCCGTAACGCCGTTAACCGTCCACTCACCCCTGACCCCACCAGTATTTACTTTTATTGCAAAGCAATGACCTACCAGACCGGTTGCATTTGATGAGCGTTTAATTGACGATCTTGTCCCTGCCAATAGGAGTAATTTACCAAATATCAGAAAGGAACAAAATCTAGAGACGTCTCTCAAGCTGACACGTGTCCCTTGTTTTATTTTCTTCCCACGCAGAGTACGCGGAGTTAAACAGTGCGAATAACCAAAGCAGCTTGCGCGAGGCCTCAGCGAGTCTTATCGTGGTCCACCTATTGGAAACGAGATCTGGGGTATCTGATCCCGACACGTGGCGTCTGAAAGGTACCAATTAAGTACAAGAGAATATTCCGTAGGATATTACTTTTTGATTGGATAAATACCTTAGAACTGATTTTCAAGACAGAGAAAATTGTAGAGTCAATTCGACAAAAGATTGAGAAAATAAAAAGTGAGAAGGTTTCACATATTTGGATTCGAGTACGTAGGTATTTAATTTTCTTAATTTTATAGCAGTTTGTACTTATGTTGCGCGTTTATGATCGTTTGTTAGCTTCTAATGTCTTTTTGTCTTTTTTATGTAAATTATATGGAGATTTTATAAAATTTATTGTGATTACAAATACCCTTTTATTATTTGAGAAATTACAAATAATCTCTTGATGTGGTCGAGAATTTTTTGTTAAATGATAAGATCGAGAATTTTACCACGACGCAATTGCACACCAGGTGAAATGCAATTTTCGTAAAAAGTATTATTCTCAAGAAAAAAAAAGGTCTCAATCAATGAATAGTGTCCATTAAAAAATTAATATTTTTGTATTTGAAGTAGTGTTAAAAATTATATGGTGCGGTGGGTTGTATATGTTTAGTGTATGTCTCATATATATTAAATTACTTTTTTGCCCTTACAAGTTAATAATTTTTATAATGTACATCATCTCTAATATGTGATATAATTATGTCACGCTTGTACGGGATGAAATTGTCAACTCCATTCTTGCTAGAATTTTAATTTCTTAAAAATAACATTTAATTTTTTATTTTATTTTAGATGGACTATTATTAAAGAATGTAAAAATTTGATGTTGGACAGAAGTTATTTTCAACAAAATATAAAGTTATAATTCAAAGTACAATAGAATAGATGTTGTACAATTCAATATAATATAAGGATGAAACTCTAACAAAAGTTAATGGTATGGGTAAATTGCTGGATTAATGTTATTACTAGGGGAGAGCTGTCAGACAATAAAAAGGTATTTATATCAAATCTCAAGAGAACGCGGTGCAATTCACCCTATTTTTTAAAAAAAATTATTAACATATATAACCACTCTTCGATATGTTGATGTATTTCATGATGTAATCTATTGTTTTTATTAAGAGAGAGAATACTTAGTATTAATTACAGGGTTTATTGGGGTCTGATTCAATTAATTAAATATAAAATAATATCGAATCTTCAATTTCTATTTTAATATAATTTAATTAAAATTCATATGAACAAGAATGTGAAACTAAAATTTTAAATTGAATTAAAAAATTAAAACAAAATTTGAATAATAGGTTATTATTAGACTCTAACTCAGTTAGCCGTGCCTTCCAAGAGTAGTTAATGGAGTAGTAAGAGGTAATAGTTCATCTTCAGCCTAGCTAATAAATCATGCTTGAATTTTTCATAGATAAGATAGGTTCTATGACAATATCTCTTTCACATAAATAATGTGGAAGGTTGGCAACAATTAGGTCCAGCTGTTGATTTTTTTTTAAAATGGTAATTACATATTATTATCTTAAATAAATTCGACAATACGTAGATTCTATTCATATATTAATATAATTGAGAAAAATAATATAAAAGAATAATTATATTTATATCTCCTGATTTATTGTTTGTTAACAGAAACGGCCTGCTTTTAGGATAAGTAGATTAATACTATGGAACGAAGAACTTGAACACATGATGTTACTAATATTGTAATGTTTTCAAGTGTATAATCTACTTTTATACACAAACTTGCATAAGCTCACAAGAAATATCAACATCACCTTACATAACTTATGCTTTGTTTTTGGAAAATTATACACCCCCATAAAATGTTAACACTACCTTTGATTTGACTGTTGTGAGTGATTTTTTTAGTTATGCAAAATGTAGAGGTGGTTTATGTGATAGACCATAGATCAGGGGTGTAAATGTAATATTTTTAAAGTAAATTATAAAAGAGAAATAATGTAGGGATGAGAAATATTCATATGGTGGAACTCAAACTCGTGATCGTAAATTTATTCATAGGGTATCAATTTTAACCATTAAACTGAGATATCATTTATCATCGAGTCATGAAAAATTATAAAAGGGAAATAATGTAGTGATGAGAAATATTCATATGGTGGAACTCAAACTCGTGATCGTAAATTTATTCATAGGGTATCAATTTTAACCATTAAACTGAGATATCATTTATCATCGAGTCATGAAAAATTATAAAAGGGAAATAATGTAGTGATGAGAAAGTTGACAAAAATACAACATTTCTTGCCAACTAGTTTAAATGAGTTTTTTTGACTTTAAGAAATGCTGCTATGTGGCATGGACCATGACATAGATTGCTAGAGTACTGCGTACGCCTTCAAATATGTGAATTGAATCACCTTTCTTGTTTTAATTATTATAAGAAATGTATTGGATGCCATAGAACACATTTATAGATGATAATTTGGTTATACACATTTCATGTTAACCTTCAAGAAAGGATGGCATGAATCAGAAGGTCAATTTTTCCTATGTTTAACAGTTTGAAGTGACAAAATTGTTGTTTTTCAAATTTGTTTCGACCTAAGTGTGAATTTAAAAAATGTATTTGAATTTTTTTTTAAATCTAATTACAACAGAATCAAAAAATTATACAACTCGATCATTTTTATACATATAGCTCGTTGAAAGGTTAAAGTATATTAAATTTTTTTGCATATTCTCAAACTTCACCTCTTAATCAAAAACTACTTGTCAGAAATATATTATGTAGGATGGTACAAGGACTTCACTTGACCTGATACTTAATTCAAATTCCAGATCAAAGTTAATGTGTGCAAGAGGGATCGGTTTGATTTTGATAGACAGAGTTCGACACTCGGTGATTAGGGACGACCGTTGAACAACATTTGGGTAAAGTCCGAGATCTGGTATTGAACAGCAACCAAAGAACAAGTCCACAACATGGAGGTAAAAGAAAGACTTGAGATCTTCAAAGAAGATAAACTAAATGAAAATAAGAAAGAATTGAATACAGTTGGTTGAAATGTTCTGCTTATGAACTAAGAGTATACAAGTTCAGCAAATATTTCTCACGATGTGTGACTAGCCAACAGAATTTGTACAGAGTCTACACTTTTATGTACAATGCAATTTAGAAATATTCCAACTTTACAGGCAAAAAGGGCAAATATCTGGTCACGATGCACTCTGGTAGTCTGGTTAGTAGCATGTGAGAGGATAAAAATTCTAAGAGATAGAAAAGGCTTCTATGACTCATCATTCTAATACTTGTTACTGTCAATTATCTGATGCGGTTCAAGTGAGCAAATGGTACTGAACTTGTCTTTGCTGCAGGCTTAGCAGCCACTTCGGGTGTCCCAAAAACATTCCAAAATCTGAGTCTCATCCCCTGCTGCAGATGCAATTGTGCATCCATCTGGGCTCTGAAGAACGTACATAATGACAACACAAGGAAATTGGATTAAGTTTGTTATAGATCAACCACCAAAATATGATTTGATACACATGATATAATCAGTACCTGAGACATGAAAAGAACTCGTGATGTATGACCAGTGAGCTCTGCTATCTTCACCATTGAAGGGTATTTCCAGAGAGTGAGCTGATTCTGAGTAAAACCGTGAGAGCTAAGCAGTTCACGTTCATTTTTGTTCCACAGAAGGGCACAAACCTGTGAGCCTGTGTCTACTGAGTTCAAGCATGCACCGGTATGTGTGTTCCAGAACTTTATGCACCTGTCTCCTCCACCTCCACCAGAAGCCAATAAGTTACCCTGGAAAGGACACCATGCAAGTGCTTTAACAGCAGCTGTATGCCCCTCAAGCCTGTGAAGCCACTGTGTCGGGGTATTCGATGAGGCCATGGATCTGTCCCATATGTGGAGGAGATTATCATTTCCACCACTAGCTAATTGCTGGCCAGATGCTGACCATTTAAGGCCACAAACTTCTTGATGATGTCCCTGATAATTTTCGACAATGTGTGCTCTCACTCTGACATCATTATTAATGATCTGACCGTCCATCCCTCCGGTTGTCAAAATGTGATTGTTCAACACGTGACCTATGACCTCCTCTCGAAGTTCTCAGCTGCAACACAAGTATGTAGTAGGGTGAAAATTTGATCAACTTTAAGATAACAGAAAACAATTGACAAGATGAAGTATAAAGTGCTAACCAATCTATTAGCTGTGGAATCCCATAGCTGAACCTCAGAGTTGTTGAGACCAACAGCAATATGCCTTCCATCAGGAGCCCGTTTGACACTAGTCACTGGACCATTTTCTTCATCAACAGTAACAAGTTCTGAGGTAGTTCCTTCAGAAGCATCCCACAAATATACTGTGTGTCCAAGGGCAATGGAAAGAACATTGCTGCTGCCCCAATCTAGTAAATTCAAATAGTAATCATCCACAAGATCAGGGGCATCTAGTGTCCTTTCAGAAGTCTGCATGAACATATTCAAATGAGTCAAGAATTTAGCAAATACTGCAATTGAGCTCAACACAAAACGTATTCGTACTTAGCACCAACCTGGGGGATGTGCGGAAGGGGTTTGGCGGATTTGACTTGGTGAGCAGCTGATGAGAACTCATTTGGAATGGCCTCCACTGGGGTCGGTGGCTTGTTCTTAAAAGCCAAAATCCGGGTCCTGTTCATGTTGAAGGTTTCCGCAAGCTGCTTCCTATATGGAGAAAATTCCACAGCTGGATTTTCCTTACCTTTCTTCCCATCTGTAAGCATGTTATGTGCATAGTCGAAATCCATTGCCGATCTGTTTGGTATGAGCCGATCCAACTATGGACCAGGCAGAGTATATAAATGTTGTTGAGTTCTTTCATATAGAATCATACAATCAACAAGCAAATTTAACACTAGAGTCCATATTTGGAATCTCAGGGTAATCAGTAATGTCTAACTCCAGATATTAATATGAAGCAGATTCAAGATCAACTATTTAAACATACTGAAAAATCCGAGAGCCCAAATTGTTTTAACAACTAAAAAATCACCCACGTCCTGGAAATTAACACAATATAGCTTAAGCAATAACATACGTTTTCCCGCGAATTTCTTCTTTGGAGTAATTGTTCTTGAAACGGGCATCGTTTAGTCTTGTTCGATGATGCAGATGAGTTTATCGCTCCTGTTTCCATACGTTAGTAGAAGAAAAAAAAAGCAAAAAGAACCAAAACAATGTATGTACGTATATTTTTGGTGTGTGTGAGCGTTTCCTACAAACAGACAGAAATCAAAAGCGCTGCAAAAACAAAAACAAAACAGTGAAACAGAAGCCTGCAAAAATAAGTAATCAGTATAGAACAGTTGAAGATTGAATTTAATTGAAGTAAGCACATAAAATAGAACAAGTAACACTAAGACGAATAAACTAGAGAGAGAGACGTCGCGTGTAAGAAGATCGGAGATGATTGGGTTGCTGACTGATTGATGGAAAATCGGTCGAATTGAGGGGTTTAGATACGAATTCAATTTCCTGATGCTTCTGGCGACGAGTGTGTGTGTGTGACTTGCAGCGGCAACATTCCCAGGAAGAGAGCCGTTGTTCAACTTTCTGATTCTTCTGGCGACGAGTGTGTGTGTGATTTGCAACGGTAACATTCCCAGGAAAGAGCCGTTGGGATGCAAATTTCAAAAGCCCAACGGTAACATTCCTAGGAAGAGAGCCGTTGTTCAATTTCCTGATGCTTCTGGCGACGAGTGTGTGTGATTTGCAACAGTAACATTCCCAGGAAAGAGCCGTTGGGATGCAAATTTCAAAGCCCAACGGTAACATTCCCAGGAAGAGAGCCGTTGTTCAATTTCATGATGCTTCCGGCGATGAGTGTGTGTGTGATTTGCAACGGTAACATTCCCAGGAAAGAGCCGTTGCGATGCAAATTTCAAAAGCCCAACGGTCATATTTTGTGTGGGTATCTATATATATATGGTCCTTCCACTTCGCCTCGCCCTCGCCCTCGCCCCCGCCCCCGCCCCCGCCCCCGCCCCCGCCCCCGCCCCAAACAAGAAGTCCCCAATTCCAGAGCAATGGAATTCCAGAGACTTACAAGGAGAGAATTGCAAGCTCTCTGCAAGAAGAACAAAATTCCTGCAAACATGACCAATGCTGCTATGGCCGACGCTCTGAAAGCTCTCCAGCTCGTAAGTTTATGTTCAAATTTTGAGAGCGCTCAGTTTCTTGTTTTCCTGTTTGATTTTTCTTGTATTTTGTAATATAATCTTGTCCTAAGGATTTGTTCCGGATTTTCCAGTGCAGGTTTCTGGGCTTTAACTGCTTAACTTGATCTGATTAAATCAATCTTTTAACTGGCTTGAAATTATATCTGGAATTATGTTTATTTTTCTGAAAATTTTGTTTGATTTTATACATGGACGGATTCAGGGTTTTACACTCTTACTTAAATGTTGTCTTCTGTCTCTGTTACTGCTCTGTTTTTTTTTAATATTTTTTTCACTTTGTATTATTCCTTATTTTGAGAAAATTATTTTGATTTGTGATTGGCAGGTTGAAGGAATTGAAGAATTGACGCAGGTGTCTCAATCTTAAACTGCACAATCATCAACAGAATCACCAGTGAGATGCGAGGTAACGTCTCCCAATGTGGCTCCAACTGGTGGCAGAAGCACACGCCGGAGAAATGTTGCAAAAGAAGAGCCTGAGTCTGTGAAGCCAATGACTAGGACTCGGCGTACGGCTTGCAAGACCCTAGTTAAAGATGCTGATGAATCAAAGGCTGATGTAACCGAAACTCCAGTATTGGTGGCGCAAACTAATAGAAAGAAGAGTCAGATGGCCTCGGCCTGTTGGAAAATGGATTCCCAGTTGATGGAATGTGTAGAGGAGGAAAAGAAAGATGTTCCAATGACTCCTGCTCCAATGGGAGTTACTAGCCAAGAAGAAGGGTGAAGGAAGAGAGTGCGGTTCAGAAAGTGTATAGCACACGACGGTCAGTTAGGTTGGCGTAGAAGAATGTGGAGAAGTTGAATGTGGCGGAAAATGAAGGGTCTGAGCTTTTCAAGAAGGAATTGCTTACTAAAGATGCTGGTGAAGACGAGGATATGACTTTGAAAGAAGGCCCGAATGATTCTAATTAAGTATCAGGAATTTACTGGTATCTGTTCTATATATAACAATTCTTGTGCAGGATCTCATGATGTTTGTACATCTGAGATTGAAGTTACAGTTGAAAACACGGAAGAACTGAATAGTGAGAAAGAGATAGGACCTCAAGACAAGGCAGCTGACTTTGTTGAAACTGTTGTTCTTGAAAGTAAAGGTAATATGAAATTAGTAAGTTTCTTGAAACTGATGTTTTATTAAGTTGAAATTCACCATGCAAGCTTGTCTGGACATGAAATTAGTTCAGCAGAAATTTCCATCAGCAAACTCCGGAAGTTGTGCTTAGGTCAATCTTGAGTAAGGATGGCGGATAAGTTGCTACTACAACTCTCAAGATAAACCCACTCAATACTTGAAATTTTGACAGGCAGAGAGATATTTCCAAGGAATGAATCATCCGCGCGCAAGGATGTTGAAGGTTGTTCATCTTGATCATATAACAGGAGCTGCTGAACAGAGCAAGGAAGCAGGAAGAAAGGAAGAAGAAAGAAGCCTCAGTCGCATTTTTCCTCTACACGTTTTAGTTTAAAACACGGTTCTATTAATTGTTGTATTTCTTGTTCTGTTTATAAAAGAAGAAGAGAGCCTTCTTCTTCAATGTACGTTTTAAAAGCCAAAGTAATATACAAAAGTTTGGTTGCCATATTTAACTCTGAATCTTTCTTCAAGTTCTGCAAATTTACATATCATTTTTCAATGTTTCCGCTGTGCACCATTTTTCAAAGGAGAATGAAGATGCTATTAATTCCTAACTACTCAAATTGTTTCCTGTGTTAAATCGAACAGTCATTTGATGACTTTCAGTAAGCATTTAATAGACTGCACAAGATCCAGTTACAACCCAAAAAAAGGGGAAATATTTTTCACAACTCAGAGGCTTTTCCAATTTACAGATTGATCAGTTATGGTGCTGACCTGCAGCAAACAGCATTGCATAACATTTTACTATAACTACATGCTTGTTAATTCTGGGGAGTTGTAAGACAAGTTGAGCTTCGATCTTACTAGAATTAAGGGCCAATAGAAGAAAATCCAGCCGCTTTGTGCTCCTTCAAAGTGCTTGACAACCAGTCCAACCCCTCATACAAGCCATCCCCTCTGGTAGCAGATGATCCTTGTATATGCCATTTCCTATTTCTGAGGTCATACAAGCCAAGGCCTTGGCATACTTCTGCTGGAGTCATTGCACCTCTCTGAACAGAAAATCAGAGTTTTCACAAAGAAATAGAACATTATTCCAGGGAAATAATATGCTAATGTGCATGACATCATAACTGCACAGTTTGACCAGCAAGAGACAGGCAGACCTGGCAATTGTTTACGTGGTCAGAGTATGCACTTAGACCCCCTTTGAAAATCCGAAATTACACTTTTCCTAAAATAAAGTTCGATAATTACATTTAGACCCCTCCAAAAATTCACATGTGCCTTCATTTCGTTAGGGTTTGGACGAAAAATGCTAACATTAGCAAAAGAATTACATAATTTTCCAATTTGACCCCTCATTTAACATCCTCATATAATAATTTTATACTTATAAGGATGAAAATATAATGATATTAACCTCACTCCATTTATATATATTATATTTATCTACTTCTAAGTATAAAAATGAGAATGTTAAACGAGGAATAAAAATAAAAAATTATGTAATTTTTTTTTTATGTCAGCAATTTTCGTCCAACCCTTAATGGAAGGAGGTCAATTGTAAATGGAGAATTTTTATGGGAATGTGTTATTTTGAAACTTCTTTGGGGGTAAGTGTAATTTCACATTTTTAGAAGAAGTCTAAGTGTAATAAATCATATTTCCCTACCTCATTAGCTAGAAGAGTGTACTAACTTAAAAGCACCAAAGAGAATTCAGTCTTTCCATTCTACTCTTTAGCATAATAGCACCTCAAAATTGTCCCGTCATTGGTCAACCTTATCTAGACGACCTTAGTCCTAGTCTAGGCACAGTTTCTCACCACCAGACTTAATTTATCCAAATTGTTCAGGAATGCAGTTCAAAGTCACTACAGCAGAACCAGATGAGTTGAGTACCCAAAAAAGTGCAGCAATCTATAGATATAAATCCAGTCCAACCTCAACTGAAGGTTCCTACCCTACATTTCCATCCCTAGATATAAATTTTGAGTTAAGGAAAGCATCAGTATACATACCATGTCTTGTTTGTTTGCAAAGACCAATATAACAGCATTATGCATGAATGGGTCTCTGATGATGGACTGGGAAAAGAATAAATAAGTTAAAACAACAGAACTGGAGAATCTGAGGCATGAAAACATCAATCTTTCATGAATAAGACCTGAAACTCTTCCTTTGCCTTCCCAATCCTATCTCGATCCAGCGAGTCCACAACATAGATCTGCATAACAGCATAAGATAAGACAATTAAAGTGCAAAAGTGGAAATGATCCCGTCCCACTTTTTCTTGAGACAGTAAAAAGAATATCTCAAAACAAAGAACCATCTACAAGCTAGCCCTCTGCACTCCAAACATCTTCACTTCCATGTCAACCTTTACAAATAAAATTCCAAATTCATGAAATAGAAAACTGTTTAAAGATCCTTACATAAGGAATAAGAAATTCCAATAGTCCAACTGTTCCTTAGACATAAAACATTTATTTTCTTCTCATACCATCAGAACAAAACAAGTAAAACATGTTTATTTTTCTCCATCAACAAGTGCTGGTACTGGCCAGCACAACAAGGAATGGATGGCAATTCAGTTGTGTTTGGGGGCGCTAAGTCACTGCATGGTTATGCTTTCGATAAACTTTTCATGTGGGGAGATATATTGGCAGTCAACAGCAACCATCAACTTTCTCAACTAGAGGAATATATTTGGGATCAAATTTGCAATTGTTGGGGAACTTATGCCATGGGGAAATGTAATCCTACCGAAAACAAATATCACAATGCCAAACTCATAAATAGAATTATAAAGCTAATTCAACAAATCTTACCAGCCCATCAGTATTAGTGAAGTAATGTCTCCATAAGGGTCTTAATTTCTCTTGTCCGCCCACATCCCACACTGTAAAGATCACGTTTTTATATTGAACTTTCTCTACATTGAAACCTGCATGACAGCAATAAGTTCAATTTTGACAAAAGTATGTTTATTCCTCAGTCACAGAACTCAGTTGCAGAACTTACAGCTTGAGGATGGAGAAGAAGCTGCAATTCAGCTAAGGCATAAAGAAATCGCTACTTGCAGACTTATTAGCACTAACGTCTTAGTGTAAAGAACACGCCTTTATTAGTGGCCCTCTTCCTGCGTTTTTTATTTCATGTATTTGTAAACGTTCTTTAGGCTTCACACGCTTCTGTTAGTCATTAACACTTCTCTTACTAGCCGTTGTAAGAGTGGTTATGAGTAACCACTTTTTATTTCTTCTTGCTGTATATATATACAGCAACACTGTATATGTTCTTAAGAGATATTGAATAAGAATGAAAGTTGTATTGTGTGATTCAATCTTCTTGACAAATTTGCATGTATACCACCAACTCACTCATTACTTCACAATATACGGCATCTTGCATGTTCAATCCATGACTCCCAAGCAGAGGCATTTTTCAGTCTAGCAATCCAAATCCAACAGCCAATAATGTGTAACAATTATGATCAGTAAATCACCATGAAAGATGCCTCGTGAAGAAAAGTATAAAACAACCCTGATATGAACAAGTTAATAGACTTCTGGGAGATGAAAAAGGATGTTATTCACCCCAACCAAACCAATATTTCAACCATAATGTCACTGTTTGCCAATAGTTTTGATACCACTATCTCATTCAAGTCCAGAAACATATTGAATGTTCAGGATAGATACTACTTACCAAGAAGACAGAACGAGAAAGCAAGAACTTGACAGACAACACAATAAAATCATATGTAAAAGTACACATGTAACTTGGAACAGCCTAACTGGTATTCCAGTGAACAGAAACAAATAACTCTTCTCATCAGAGATTATAGCCATTTGAAAGCTGTCAAAACAATGAAACCTCAAAGGAGAACTTTAGAAATAAAAAACCAACCAATGGTAGGAACTGTTGATAAAACCTCTCCAATGTGAAGCTTATACAGTATTGTAGTCTTGCCAGCTGCATCCAGCCCAAGCATCACAACCTAAACCAATTAAATATGAATGAGGAAGAAATACACAGACAAAACTAGCACAGCAGCACAACAGCAAACACAAAGTAATAAAGACCACAACTAAAAAATGATGATGAATATGATGATAGTTGAGCACGCACAAGCCAGTAACTTCAATGTAAATAGAACCGGAAATAGTTATAATTTATGATTGCCAACTCTAATGACTGAAAGTACAGTTGTTGCGATTTCAAAACGGCCCTTGCCAATTCAAGAAGATGGGGCAAGATCTACTACTCTCGAAATTAAACATGTGCCAGCAAAATATTAAACAATGCAGAAATATATCGACCCCATTCAATGACATTATGCGCACAAATATATGAGAATGTCACACTATCTCGAATAATATAGTGATAATGAACCCTAAATTTCTTCTTCAAAAATTTCTTTATGATATGATTTACTGGGTATGCTATTGTGTATAGAATTACTATACATAGGAATAATTTTCAGTGAAGTCTTTGCTAGTACAGATTTATGCTACAAAATAACGTTTTACCTTTTGATGTTTGATCTCATAAAAGCTTTTACATTTTACGAATGAGCATGAATTTGTGTCATCTTTGATAGAGTTCTACTAATAATTGTAGAACTTCTTGAGCATTCTATAATGTATTCATTCATACACAACTCTGGAGCACACCTACATTAACTCATTGCGCATGCAGGTTAGGAAATTGAAATCAAACACCATCGTTTTCAGCTAAATCAGCAAAGACATACTGTTAGAAAGAAGCAATACATCCAGACTATGTAATTATCAAGTCAGGAACGAAAAGGTTTGGAATTAAACGGCCAAAAATCTCGCAATATCCAGTTTCATAAACCGAACATGCAAATCAATGAATGACCACTCGTAACCTAAACGATCAAACTATGAAGCACAGGACACGCTTCAAAAGCTAGAATCCCTGCTCATCAAACTAACTTCATTTCAGAAAAGGAACATACTTCAAGCACCCAACTAGAAATCAACAGTCTGCAGACCATCAGTGACACAAAATCAATCTAAGACATCAAACTGCAGATCAAAAAGAAAAGAGAAAAATGCGTCCGCGTCTTGGCCACTACGTACCCGCATCTCAGAGTTGCCGAAGAAAGCATCGAAAAGTTTGCGAAAAGCTTGTCCCATTCCTCGTCTTCTCCTTTCCTTGCTTCTTCTATCCCCTCAACGCCGACACAAATTGAGGAGAAAACTCAACGATCGGAGAAGGAGAGAGCTTCGGGAATAGAAAACTCAGACGGACTTGAAAGTTGAAGTGCGTGGGATTGAATGGAATTTAGAAAGAAGAAATGTATGTTAGAGAGAGAGAGAGAGATTCGTCGAGGGCAAAAAGGGTACCATGTTTTCCGTTTTCCTGTCCGGAAATTCCTTTTTCTTTTTTCTTTTTCTTTTTCTTTTGTTTCCCCTCCCTTTGTAAAGTTGTATTTTTAGTTTGATTTTTGGCGGTTTTTACAATTTGATAAATCCATCGAATTAAATTTTAATTTGGTATTTGTTTTTATTTTTCTGAAAATTTGATAGTCGATGCCATTGATTTTAATATCAGTTCATAGAATAGTATCGAATATCGAAATATTATTTTTTATTTAATTTTCATATACATATGTTTATATCTTAATATTTTCGTCATTTTACTCATTAAAAATTAAATCACTAAATAAGAAGTGTAATTATTATTTTAAATTTTTTATTTTTCTGTATATTTTCAAAAAAAATAATTTATCGAATATAAAAAGAAACAATCAATCATTACAAAAAACGAAAAACTAATTCAATTCGGTAATATTTTGACATCTTGGATTTTTGTTATTTTGATTCAATTTTATAGAATTAGCGCCCATAATTTCTAATCTATACATATATACCTAAAAAGCATTTTATTGGTGCTTTTATTTGTTAGTATGTTAATTTTTTTAAAATTGAATAATTAATTTTCAAGTCATCATGATTTTTCATAACTATCTTTTGGTTTTTTTTCTTTCTCATTCTTTTTTATATATATAGGTGAATTTTAACTATATAAAAAAATAAATAATATAAGTTTAAAAAATATTTTATAAAAAATATTACAAATATATAACACTTACTAATAATTATTATAACTGTATGAATTGTTGAGTGTATGAAGTAGATCCAAGAATAGTGGATTTGTAGCATTAGGGCAGTACTATAGGCCATATGATATGAGTTGTACAAATGCACCTAACTCAATAGTACTCACCACACATAATCTTCTTGTTGAGTGGGACCTTCATAAATTAAGTTGTCCAGTTTCCATGTGAATTGAATTTTCTTATTTAAATTTTATTATATTTGAAAAAAATTATGCACACAAATATGTGTGATACAATAATAAAAGATGTAATAGCTTTTAAATAAAAATATTTGATTTGACAATCTCATCACTATCCCAAAACATACAAAAATTTTAGCATTGAAATTATTTTATTAATTTTTGTACGAGAAATAAATATATATAAAAATTTTAATTGTATGTTTTTATATCTAGATTTATAAGTATGAGAAATGAGGATTTTATTCTTATTTAATTTTGTTCTATATTTTTTTGTGGATATTATGTCTTGAATTTATAATACATTATTGATTTTATTTCTTAAAAGTCAATATAACATAATGTGCCTTGACTTGTACTCCTCATAGTTAGAGCTAAAAACCAAAAAGAAAATAATGAGGACTAAAGGTATATATGAAAAGATAGACCTAAACTGCAAATTTCCATTAAATTTGGTCCTTTTAAACTGGTTTAAATTAAACAACCAAGCTTCACATGCTGAAATAATGTAAAACTGGAAATGGGCCTTTGAATAAGCGCCCATTTTCTCCAAATTCTGCATCTTCTATGTTCTTATTCTTGTATGACAAGGCATAGATCAACTTGTGTTTTTCCTAAGACAAATTGTGAGAGACGTGTCAAAACAGAGCACCTGTGTGGAGGAGGAAAATGAAAATTGACCGTTTCAAGGGTGCCAAAAGACCACCATATAAATACCACTAAAGAATAAAGCTTTCTGAAATTCAGAATACATAATTGTTCTACCCATTGGCGCAAAAACAGGATTCTCTGCACAACCCACCAATCTTGTATACACTAAACCTATGGCTGATAGGCGCCTGCCAACAACAATCGGTCCAAGCATCGTCCTGATTCATTACAATGTCACAACCGGATTCGGAAATCCATAGAGTGACATGTTGCATTCCTACATTAGAATCTAAGTACTTTACAACCAGCATGTGGTTTCTTCAGCAATAACACCTGCATGCCCCGGTTGCTTCACCACATCACATGAGAAACTACTCCCGACCGGTTATAAATATTGGGAAGGCTCCACCAAACATATAAATCCTAACTCCAGGTGCCCAAATCCTAGCTTTTTTGAGTCAAAAATCCAAAAAGCTAGCCTTGGCAGCAAAATTGGCAACTCTCATGAGTCCACCATCTCATCTTGTATCTCATTGGGTGCAATAAGTCCGGGAATTGATAGCATGCGCTGTCGCTCCCTCTCTCTCTGAGCAGCAGCTTCCTCAGCATAAAGATCTTTGTTATCCTGCATAAAAGTAGAGTCTAGAATTAGAACATGAAGGAATGAACATTTAGCATCAGCATCTTATGTACACAACACTAGAAGGCAACTCCCCCAATTCAAAGGCCATAGCATAGCTCATTTTGAAACACAGCTTAAAAAAGATGCAGCGACTCACCGACAGAGTGAAGACTTTTAACAGCTTAAAAGTCTGTGTCCGTAACCTAGCTCACTTTGAACAGTTTTTGAAATTGTAAATAATCAGACATATTGGATACTCCACCCAAATACTAATTAAAAAATCCTAAAGCTATTCATCAAGCACAAACACAGCTTAAAAGAGATGCAGTGAGTCAGCAACGCAACAAAGCTGGCTTTTAACCACCACCAACTCCTTCCCACCCCCTGGTTCTGGTAAACAGAATAGCTAAGAGAGTGGTAGACACTTCACCTGGGCAGAAAATTAAGAAGAAATTCTTGTAAATAAAAGTAGACACTTCACCTGGGCAGAAAATTCTTTTGATTGTACGAGAAAGTCGCGTATATGGTCTTTGAACGAAGAAAGATCAGCTCTTGACTCAAAAAGTCCATTCACAAATTGGGTCACCTGATAAGAACCGAAAAATAGGTAAATGCATTGATGATACACTCAAATGCATCACGTCGACAAATTTTGCTGAATACCTCAGTTGTTGTCATGTTGGGAAAAGATGAACTCAAAAGTTTAATCGTGTATTCACGAACAAACATGCCATTGTTTGGATAAGGATAAGAAACTGTAGCAACATCCCACAGAGGTTCAGTCAAGCCACCAGATTCCACCTGTAATTCTTACAACAATTCTTAGACTGCCCACTGGAAATAGATTCAAACAATGAAAATGAAATGCAGTTGACAAAAAGCAGATGCCGCCAGCAATGGTTTCATTATAAACAACCAGCTCTGGCTTGCTCAGCAAGAAGTGAACAATATCTTCCAACAAAAAGGGGGAAAAAAAAAAGAAATCATTACCAGGGAGAATAGGTGTTGCAGCACCAGGACATGCAATTTAAAACCAGGCTTGTGGAACGTGTCCGTCAAAACAGCAAAGATTTCTTGTTCTATCGTCAAAAAATAAGTCCGGTAGAACTGATTACAAAATTCAGAAGCCTGAAAAGCCACCAAAGAAATCATAAGGCGCTGCCTGGAATGAGTATCTACACTATCAAAAAACAAAAAACAAAATCACCTGAAAGTTTTTCAGCATCTCCAATAGAAGGTTGAGCCCAGTTTCTGCAATATTCCGTTCAGTATGCCGAAAAGCCCAGATGATGGAATCCATGACAAGTTTCAATTGCTGAACAGTATCAGGAAAGCACCATAATAAATAATATGATCGCATACAGATACTGAAAGAAAACATTCGATGAAATAAAGGCCCTTGAGTTTAAATTCCAATACCAATCAAAATGGACTTATACACCATCATTCACAAACCACTTGCCAATGCCAATTGCTTCGGTGCATGATACATACCTCACTGGACAAGTGTATCAAAGCAGGAAAACAATGTGTAGCAATAGCTCGAAGTAGCGAAAAGAACTTGAGTCGATGCTCAGGATAGTCCTCAAAGTTCTTTGTAATCATCTGAAATGAAACCAATAATGAACAGATGTAAAAGCCTAATTCATCGTCGAATTGCATTAAAATCAATGGCATCCTAATGCCATTATCAGAAAAAAAGAAACTAGGACATATTGGGAAACACGAGACTCCCCAAATAATGATTAAACACAATAGACCAAAACATGTGATTAAACGGAGAGATAGAATAGGCATAATAAATTAACTTGTGTCTTTATAGATGCTAATGTCTTGCAGATCTACAGGGTTGTTAGGAATGCATGAAAATGAATAGTTCACGCACGCATGCGTGTGCTAATAACAAATTTAAAATAACTCCAGCATCTGGCTTCCAAGTAATTGCAACAATCAGACACCTTACAGAAATTGATGAGCTAACCAAATGAACATAGTAGCCGTGGTTAATATGTAAAAAGAATCACCAACCTCTAGAGTGCACTGGAAAACAGCTTCAAATATCCGAGGAACATCCTCAATCATTGTCGCCTTGTACCTAGTGAAAGTAGAGAGATGCAAAGAAATTATTCGCCAAACCTAACAGCAGCCTGAGACGAATACAGGCATCAGTATCAGATCCGACACCCAAGCACCCACAAAGAAGATCACCATTACCGCGAGACGATGGTGCTATCCAACAATGTTGCAAAAATTATAACTATGATTACATAATGTTTTGGTTGATACTATTACTCAAAATAAATATATGTATGATACTGCCATGAAAGTCCCAAGAGGTTTGCAGATGTACTGATACCCAAATAATACATGCCGCAAAAAACACAGAATAAAACAAGCATACTTATTCATTATTGTCGCAAAGAGAGACAGGACTTCCGACTCTCTTGCATCAGGCAAATTCCGGGCATAATCACCAAGCACAGGGTCCATCATTGGAGGCACAAATTGTTTGCCAATATGTGGTTGATCTTCAGCTTTGTCTAGAAATGTCTCAATGAGCTTCAATGTTTCTCTCTTGACTGAACTGTTGAAAATGGATGAAACAAACATAACTAACAACATGCCAATGGGTCAGAAATTAATGCCTCAAAATTTGGAACCTACCGTAAAAGTTTCACAATAGATGTCCTGGAAGCGTAGGGCCCTCCTTGGGCAATACTGGTCGATATAAGCTCACTGTACATTCTGTGGCATGCAACCAAAATCTTAGTCATTGAGAAAAGAGCCACAAATAGAAAGTCATAGGCAAAACATAAGTCTGGTGAATCTGAAAACAAATCCACACGAACCTGTAAATATTGAGCATGTCCAGAAAGATCAAAGAAATTTGTGGCAGAAAATATGTTCCAAGAGAGCTAGCAACACTAGTATTTGTCTGGAAAGTAAATGCACACATAAGACTATAACCATAAGAAGAAAGATGCAAAGCAATAAGATGTGTGGAACATGAGCGGAAAGAAAATTAGAAGATTCGAATAGACCAGAATCGTTCAAAGCTTGTATAAGTTGTCAAACCAAGGACAGTGTTCAAGGGAAAGGCTAGTGCCAATAGAACTATGAAGATTAAAATCTAGTATTCTCAACCAAGATCAATGCAAAAAGAGTTTGGCTAGCTTTCTTTTGATTCGAATTAGTAATGGTAGACATCAAATATGAAAGAAAATCTCCTATCATCATCTTCTATCTCCAAGCTTAAATGATATGCTCAAACAACTTTTAGGCCTCAATTTCAAGCTAAACTACCTCGGTGCTTTAATCATCCCTACAGCTTACTACTAGCTAAGAGAATTGTGATATTAACACATTAAAAAAGAGTTTGTACATATCCAAGCTACAAGATCACTGAAATCAGACCTGCAATATATTAAGTACTGCCCTTATCACATCTTGATCTTTCAAGAAATCCACACTTTGACGAGCCTGTCCGATAATCTCAGCCCATTTCTGCAGCAAACTATCTATTAGACACGGTTAAAGCTAACAAATACAAATAGGAATGCGGTGAAGGTGGAAGCATCCAACACAGGGGTCTTTTATCTGAAAATGGTGTGACAAGTAGGACCTCACCTGATTAGGTAGCTCCATCAGTCTCTGCAAATATTCGTCTCTCTTGAGGGGATCAGATTCCGCTTGAATCATGTGACTCACCTAGATGAGATAAGGTAGCGAGGTTTAAAAAAGACCTTCTGAAAATATATACAGTCATCCTGAGCTTTATACCAAGAATAATAGAATATGGTTGTCAAAGCCACCTTTTCAATATGTAAATGTCATATGAAGAAAACCTACAGATTCATAAAAGGAGTGGATCTGATGAGGCTCGAGATCTGCAATAGTTGCCGGAAGAGTGGTTAAAAGTTCTGATACAAATGGCTCATTTTCTCCAACCTGCGAATATAGTGATGAGAGGCACAGTTAAATTCTTTGTTCTTTATCCAAAATGTTTGCCCCATTGAAAATCATATTAAACACAATTACGAAAACATAACCTGTACAATGACAAATTTACGCTTGCACTTCTGAACAATCTTCAAGAATGTATCACACGCCATGTCCTATATACAAGCAAAAATAATTTTCCAAATGAATACACATAAAAAAGAAGAAGCTTAACCTGAAACAGAATAAAGCTGAAGTTGGTGGAAGAACAAAATTAGCTAAAGATGCATCAAGAAAGTAAAGGTGACTTTCTTCATTCTTCATCCATAGCAATTTAAAAAACAAGCATCTTTGATATTTAACCTGAACTCCCGGATGAGTTTCATGCATGAACTCAAACAACTTGTTCACAACAGTTTTCAAGAACTTCCAGTGGGCCCTCAAAAATCTTGGATATTGCCCAACAACATACCTGCACCCTCAATAAGAGAAACATAAGAGGAACATTTCAAACTAAAATGGTCACATATTTTTCCCCAGGTCACCTAAAATATACAACAAAAAATACAAATAATATATTAAATACGGAACAGCATCATGAAGCATCATAACTGGCATATCAGTATATTAATCCAAAACTGTTATAAGTTTGGCATCCTCACATTATATTACTCGCAATGACAGCTTTATTGTCCTTCCCTTTCGTGATCTCACAGAGGTTCAATAAATCACGAATTACCATCACCAAAAACCTGTTTTCCTGCCAAAAGTAAAAGTGCCATCAACATGTAAGGAACAGATCAGATGCCAATCTTTCATACATGAAAGGTGATACAACCATTATGATATTAGATAGAAAACTGAGATAGCACTCAAGGAAATTGAACAAGAAAGACGACACACCCCAAACCTCCGAATTGAACAATAAAGATAAATCAAATATAACATAAAACTTAAATTAGTCTTAGAATCACCAAGTATTTTGCCATTTGCATATACAACAGAATACTACCATGGGCTCTGAAAAGCTTTAATTCCAACATTTTATTGCAAAGGATGACCATTACAACAAGAATATAGACATTTAATAAAAGAATACATTTTAAAAAAAAATAACGTCCCGCCCCAGCTTTGACTTTGCTTGATACATCTATCGTGCCGCATTTCTATGTGCAATAAATAGTTATGGAAATCCAAGACCAGAACTAAATTAACAAAGTCAATAAAATGTCGTATGCAGCAAGCCAAGAAAAGCAGAAACATACACACATATGCATTACCTGCTCCTCCACCATTGACCCAGATATAGATCCAATTGCCCAACAGAGTGTATTGAGGTTGTTCCAGGTCCAATCCTCTCCACTTAGTTGTTTACTTAATTTTTTAAGCATCTGCACCCACATCAGGAAATAAAGCCATAGATTAAATTAGTTCAAAAGCATAAAATCAGTTAAAAGCTCTCAAATTTGACATGGACAACCGGCAAACAATATACTATACAAAGCATGGCTTAGTCAGTGAAATGCCTCCAGAAGTAGAACAAGAATGATAAATTATTCTGGGGGAACAAGTAAATACTTTTATCATATAAAAGAAAGAAATGACAATGGTACACCAAGCCTTCAGGATCACCTGAAGCCAACATCTATAAGAAGGCAAGATGATGGATTGGGGGTGTTCATGGTTTTTAAAACTGTACCAAAGCACATGGGACCAGACCAAGTTCATGGTTCTTTCCAACATAAAGGTGTTGGTATAAAAGATTACTGTGAGGAATGCAGTACTTTTTGTATGTTTAATATATATAGGATTCAGTTAGTATTATTCTATCTTTATTTGAATTACTTGCCGAAATCTACTAGTCCTTACAAACCTTATCTTAAAATTAGGCTACCTAATTACACAGAAAATCCCATATGAAATAACATAAACAAGTGACAGAAAAATAGTAAACATACCTGCTTTTCAGTATCCTCATGATCAAGATGTGCCAGGTAAATGAGTGTTTCCCTCATTATCTGCAATTTTACAAATTATAGCACATTGAAAATGAGTCAAACTCTAGTACAAGATAAGACAACCAAGTGAAGCATAATGGTATTAGCTATTAAAATGTTAAATGAAGTTGAGGACCTTATACTGCACAAGCACATCGTTGTCTTTCATAGTTTCACGAACTATATTTCCATTTTCATCCTCAACAATGAGAACCTCTTCTGGCTTCGCCATGCGGCAGATCATCAGTAATCTCAATTTAGACATCGGACCAGCATAAAGCTGACGCCTCTGCATGATTTGTGAACCAAGTCTATCAACCATACCTGGAAGCACTGGCATCTGCTTGTCCAATAGCAAACATGAGAATGTATTAGTGGTATTCCCATTCTCTAGTGAAGATGATTTGACGGGGGGGGGGGGGGGGGAACAATTTCACATTTTTCTTCCTCTGTTCCCTCGACTTCCCCCTTTTCCTATAAACAAGGGGGGAATAGCATTAAACAATTAGCCATACAACTATGTTCGCATTTGCATGGAAAACTAACATGAGAAACCATCAAATCCTTCCAAAATCAGAAAGAAAGAGAAAAGATTTCACTCCATGCACATAGAGCCTATGGAACTCCAAATTATCCAGAACTCAAAGTGAGCTACAAAAGCAGCACAGCTTACAATCTAGTCTCTTTGTACCTATCGTTCCAAGTCAGAGTGTTACATACACACTGCGGATTATGAAACTTCAGACTTTAATCTTGATGTGCCTACCTAAAGATGCATGCAATAGGTATAGATATTCTCAACAGAAATCCACATGTGGCACCAAGATAGTAGGGCAAGGACATCTCAAACCCCTGTAATGGCCTCAACCATAACAACAAATTGTAACAAGCATCCAGGAACTCATCATCCTCGAACCTATATCCTTAATAGTTAATTCTACTGAATTTATTTCAAAAACAAACAAGATTGGCATCAACATTGCAAAAAAGACCACAAGATTTTTAAATTTAAACTAATAGATGAGATGAGGGATCCAAAAATTATTCCACCTGCAATCCCATCATGTTTGCAGTTGCTGCAGGATTCTCCAGATTGTGGTGAGCTTCAAACAGCTCCAGAACTAAGGAGTTCCAATAGTCCAAGCAAACCTACCGCAACATGAATCAGACACTGATAGGATACTGTGGAAAAGTGAGAAATTTAAGGAGAATAAAGCAATACAGGTACCTTAAAAACTTCAGTGTCATCTACATACGAGATGTTGATGAGATACTCAAGCCCCAGTAGCAACGCACTTATGTTTTCTTGTGAAGATTCTAGTACTCGTATATGAGACTACACATTTAAAGAAAGGCTAGTAAGCTAAAAGATTTCAGCGAGCACATGAAGGGCCATAATGTGCTGAGGAACAGAAGATGGCAAGAATTTTTTACGATTAAGATAGAATATTTGAACGGCAGGACAACATTATTTGCAACAGCAGTCTACAATGTACAAATTTTACTCTTTTACAATAACTAAGCACATTCATCAACTATATACAATAGATTATAGAGTTGATGCGATGAAGTCTTCTGTGCTAACTTAAATAAACTAGTTCATGTACATGAGATATCCAATATTACATTCACAATTTCACATGTCATGCAGATGGGTAATTACAATTCCAGGGATGCCTCAAAATCTAATAACAACCCTCAAATATGCACATATCTGGGACTAAGATGTCATCTGTGCAAAAGAACAATATATCCAAAAGCAGTGAGAACTCAGCCTTTATGTTACATTTATTGATTTACAGATTAAATCTCAGGATATGTAGGAATTGCCATCCATTTCCAGATAGTCTCCTCATTACATGATTCAACAAAATAAGTGCGGCAATCCAATTGTTGGGGATCTTCTTGCCTTTGTTTTAGCCATTTGTCTGAGACCAAGAAAAGTGAGTTACCTTGAAGAATGATGTGAAAAACAATGCCAAGTTTTGAATGAAGGCCTGGGAAAATCATATAACAGAATGAGTGCTCACGATAAAAAGATTCAAGATACAGTTATAAATTTTATTAGTTCAAACAAACACCTGCTCCTCACTATTGCCATTCGCATAAGCCTCAAGAAAGTTGGTAGTGGGTGGGACAATGGCCTAACACACAAGAGAATCAGCATTTTAATTCATTGAGTTATACCAAGTTAAAACTTAAAGAAAAGAGCCCATGCCACAATATTGCACAAAGAAATTATCTTCAGTACCTGCAATTGCACCATAAATATAGTATACATTTTGACATACTGCATGTTGTAAAAGTCACCGAAACTAAGAGCAGCAATCTGCAAAAACTCGTGCAACAACCAACAATGTCGTTAGGACAAAGTACAACATCAAGTAGTTTAAACGTGCAAGGGATCAAACCTCTGTCAGACACTGAAGAGTGAGATTGCGGTAAGCAGGTACTGGAAAAAATTTTAATAGTGTTTCCAGCTGCCAAACATAAATCACAAAGTTAAGGACATCAAAGATCTTAGATGTACAAGCACATTTGGTACCACGGCAAATCAGAAGATCATAACTCCATTCCTCCATCAAACAAGGGAACAAATGAAAGGTAGAAATACGAACCAGCGGTGACTCAAATATATAGCCCAAAGGAATCCATGAAAGAAAAGCGTGTAATGTGGCCAGGGTAGCCCTGATGAGTTCAGCTCTTTGAGATGCAGACAATACATATAAGCACAACTCATGAATGAGCTGGAATTCACTGCATGAACAGAAAATTTTCTCAAGAATATGAAATAAAATGGGGAATAGAGGGTTGCAAAGCAGCTAGATATAGAAAAACAACCATGAGACAGCTAAACTAGATGCACAACATCAAGAAAAAATACAATTAAAAATATCAAAATGTAATTGATATAGGGCATTGAAACACAAGCTAATGAAAATATTTTGGCAGAAACAATCACGCAGCAGACAATTCACCGAACAGTTACCTGTTCAAGGACTGTTTTAACTCTTTAATCTTCTGTTGAGTCATTTCACCCCTTGAGAAGTCAAAAACCTCTTCACTTAGAAGCTGACAAGTAACATCTTCAAGTCAATTAGATGCTATGTAAAGCTCCACATTCCAAGTCGTGAATCATGACTACTTACTTTCAGAATGGCCATACAATTCTCACAGATAGTTTCACTTGTCTTTGCTGCTGCAACCAAGTCAGGAATGAAGCTTCGCCATCGAGCTGGCCACTCATGCTTCAAGATCTGAAAATAAATTACACAATCACAATCTAGTTAAATGACATAGAGAAATTGAATCACAAGAGGCCTTTAATTAAACAGTTAATACATTTTCACAAAAAATATATTGCAATTAATACAGATGAGCATCATTTGAGGGATTAGAGAATATTACCTGAACCAATATAATGTTTAATTTATTGACATACAACCTCTCCCTCCGGAAACAAATCTCGTCACTTGAAAGCTAACAGAAAATGGCATTTCATGAAAATATAAGCATTCATGCTCTTCAAGCAAAAAATAACCACAAAAAAATAATAACCAGGGTGGTGTGGCTTATCACCTTAACTATAACTTCAGAAATATAGTTTTTCATGCCATCTCGTTGTTCAGCAGGCAAAGCATTCCATCTATACTTAATAACACCTTCTAGAACCTGCATGTGCAGCAAGTGATTTCTTCATCAGTATCACAAAACAACAGAAGCATTGAAGATAGTCGACAATAAGCAGTTTTTGCAGATATTTTTATAGGTAGAAACGGATTGATAACTGTCATGGCACTTTTAACAGACCTGTAAAGCAAAAAATTTGGTGTTCAAACTCTGTGTATTAGATAAAATGTGAACCACTTGAAGCCACATCTCTGGGTTATTTTGCAGATCCCGCAAGATATGGTCCGCAGCAGCCCTCTGCCAAGAAAGATCAAAAGCAGGAAGTCGAGTGATTAGTATTCAATTGATAGCTGCAATCTATTTGTAATCTAGATCAAAGGCAAAAATTATACATAAACAGAATCTTAAGTTAGCACAACTTCTTGCCGTAATAAGCTAAACTTTGTAGAAAACAAAACACACAAATAACCACCAAAAACAAATGGGCAGAAACTAAATAAAGAAGATTCCCAATTACAAAGAGAGAGATCACATGGAACAGACAAAAGTACAATCTGGAGCTGAGAAGTCACCGCAACAAACAGAAATGATAGTTTTGTAAAATGTCGGCAAAAGAAAAATACATGTAGCATAAGAAAGTTTCTTGGGATCAAATCTTGCTTCCCTTTGGCTAATTGTTCTCCTCCAGGCTTTCTTGCCTGGAATGACTCCGAGGCAGAAAGTTTAAACAAAACGCAACCAAGTTTCTAAATGCAATTCACAGGAAGATGCACCTGTTCATACAGTGGCATCAGTGCAAATATAAGTTGCCATTATTTCCTTGCTTTTCTCACAGAACAGATGAAGTAAAAGCTAGTTGGCTAGTTTCCCTCTCGCATTCTTATGATATCTGTCCAGCTTAAATCTTTATGAGACTTGGCTATTCCTCTTGGAACTATTATTTCATCTCACTTATAAAATTTCCTTCGGACTAAATCCTGCATGTTTTACCAACCTATGTAAATTACTCATATTAGGGAACAAACTCCTCCATCCCAAATTTATTGCTCCTACATCCTCTCTATGACATCCCAATATAAGGCTTCATTTCCTTAAATGAAAATATTTTACTCCCAAACTATTATCTGAGTAAAGTAATGATGCTGCACTACGAATTCCAAGCAGACAAACACTACTTTAGAGGGCAATGGAGTAAAAGTACAAAAGCTTACACACTTTTGGCTCCCATTTCATATGAGTCAGACTAAACCTATAATTTGGAACTGAGTATTATTTTTAATATTTAATCTTATTACCACCCAACCAAACTAATTAGGAAGTCCAAGTTGGTATATCTTTTTATGACAACACAACATGGACATGAAACTTATCTTCTATGCAGATACTACAGATTAAATGTCTACAAAAATTGCTCTTTGGCGTAACTTACTACACTGTTATAGAGTACATCTTCCTCACTTGGTTTACAAGATTGTGTACCACATGTGAAGTTATATATTTCTAAAATCAGAAATAGCACCTAATAGGTTATATGTAATCCAGTAAAACGTAAAACAAAGAAAAAGATATTAGATTGTCCCTAACCACATGCATTCGCAATTACTATAATCATCAGTCGGAAAGAATAAGTTAAGAGAATTATTAACAGCATTACCTGTAATTAAGAGTACTTTTAGCTATTCCAGTGTCGCCAAGGTTATTCAGTTGTATATCAGGTCCAATTTAACAATTTACCATTTGTAGTTCCTTTGGCACCTCGTAATTCATACTCTGAGATTCTAAGCTAATAGCAAATTAAGACTGCAGATTTTATGGGCTTACTGAATATCCATTTTGAGGAGCTTTCCTCTTTCTTGAGTTGCCTATGAACCCTTGATAACATTTTAACTCAGTGGCCCACAACCAAAAAAATGAAAAAAGGTACAAGTAATCAACTTACTTATATCAAAAGGTAATTTAACAAGGGTATGGAAACATCTCTACAAATATGCACCAAAATTAAAGGAGTACTGTAACTGCCAACATATATAAGCAGATTACGTGCACCGGCCAGAGTGCGTCACAATTCACCTTTTCCCAGGTGCCAAGGCCCAAAACATTTTCAACTGTTCAAACTATTGGACACTCCATTTATTTCATCTTACTAAATAGATAACCAAGATGCTCCCAAAGCAAACCACAAAGAATAGAGAGAAAATAAATCAACTTCAGCTAGGTCACAGATTTCAACACTTCTGATCCTCAAGGTATAGCTGGTTTATAAGATTTAAGCATTCTACAATCCCACAAAACAGTTGAACAGGGTCAGTATTTTTTACAATGACCTCCAGTACTTAAACTACAAATACTGAAGGCATCTAGCAAAATAAACAAACAAAAGAAAAACAGAAACAAGATTCACAACGCAAAAAGTCATTAAATGCTTAATTTTCACTTTTTGGTAGATTCCCGTGAAACAGTACTCTAAGAATGAACACAAATACTTCAAGCCGTTGAAGCTCAAAGTTCTGAATTCATTTAGATTGCAAAAGCCCACACGACCTTGATTTTTCGCTCAACACTCAAAATTCAAAAACTATGGAATTTTTCCTTCCAAACCCTCTAAAATGTCAATTCCACTGTCCCCAATGATGAATAGCGTTCAGTGACAAGCAATTTCACGTGAACCAGACACAGCACACGTCAGCATATAATAATTGCGAAATATGTACTTTAGAACAGTTTAAGTGAATAAAGCTAGTCCCACATTTCAAGAATGCTTAATTCCACATTTATGTGGAAAATAAAGAAATAAACACTGATGCTAGAGATACTCCCCAAAAAATGAAAATCAAATATCTTCTCAGAAGCCATAAAATTCTTGAACAATCAAGCACACAGCCAAACAAATTGACTGTGCCTGTAGAAAACTAGATTAAGTGCTTCATACCTCCTCCTTGGATCCAGTTCCATAGAAAGCGGCGACAGTGGCGTCGAGCAAAGCAACATCAATTGGCTGGCTCAAATCCCGCAGCTTCTCCGCCGCCATGAAAGATATCACCAGCAGCACCAATAAAAACCCTAGGAGAATTTATAGGAAACAAAAAAAATGCTTACTCAAAAACCCTAGAGCACAAGTGCCCCTACTAAACCAAAACCCTATGTATGTATGTAAAAAAAGTTGTGATGAGAGAAAAGGAGGGAGAGAGGGGGATGGTGACTGAATTGGAAATTGAAAAGACAGCTTCAAATTGAAGCAGAGGGATTTTAGAGAGAGAAAGAGAGGGACTTTGAAAATTGTTTTAACCACTTCCCTCCCCTTTTATACTAGAGAGAGAGAGATAGACAGACCAACACACACACTGACTGTGTGTATGTGTGTGTAGTTTTAAGGGTGTGAATTGTGATTGCTCCACACTTTATTTCATCTTATTTTATTTTAAAATAAATTGGATTTGATTGGAATAAAAAAAATTTAGGTATATAATTTAAAATATAAGATAAAAGTGTGATCACAATAGTTAATATAATGTATAAAAGATAAAATAACTTACAACGGACTTCCTTAATATTTGTTATAATTATAAGTCTTTTGAAAATTTACAAATACCCTCTATTTTTTAAAGCATCGTTAATTTTAAGGGAATATATTTGTATTTTTTCAAATAACGATAAAATATCTATAGTTATACAAATTTTTGTGAGAGTCAATTGCAATTTATAAAATATAATAAGTGTCGTGCTTATATTTTTTTAACAGTAAAATATGTTTATAATGCATTTTTTTTTTCACGAACAATCACATATTTCATATTACAAAGAAAATACCTTAAATAGCAGAAAAATATTTCAATAGATTAAATGAGATAGATAAAATATCCACAAGTAAACACGGCTTGAATTTGGGAATCAAACGCTATGTTTTGTATTTACAATATTAGCTTAGAGACAAGTTCGAGTTCTAAAAATCGATGATGTGGTCAAACTAATAAGGATTAATTATATTAATATTAAATGTATTTTGTAAAATTAAGAAGTATGTCTTTTAAGATGGTGTAAGTGTAATGTTTCTCATTATATATTTTTGTGTATAACCTGACAAATTCTTATAATTATACAAAAAAAACATAAGTATTGTATAGTTAGATATGTAAATCAAGTAAGCAAACTCGAGTAAGCATGTCGAAATGGTTATTGTAGAATTTGATCTCGACAAATAAATATATAGATGTAATTTTAAATAAAGATTCACGGTATTGATTAATATGGTAGATTTTGGCAGGGTAATATTTGAAAATAAATCAAATTATTCGATACTTAATTGAAATAAATTGCTAAAAAATCATTTGAGTTCAATTCGTTAAATTTAACATAACTTTTGTTTCATGAGATTTAAAGTTTGGTTCGAACTTGAGTCTATTAGTATAAAAATAATAAAATATATCTCCAAACTGCTAAGTATCGAAGCTTGACTTGTATGTTTTAATGAAAACTGAATTAACTCGATTCGATCAATATACAGATCATCTTTCAGATTTTATAATAATTCAAACAAACTTGAATGATAATGCATTTCACTCGACTCAGTTTATTCCCAGCTTTGGGCACTGTGGGTTTTGGAATAAATAATAAGGATAATTACTCTCATTTTCCATGAGTTTTGGTGTAATTATACGTAGACACATGTAGTTTGGAAAATTACACCTAACACCCCTGAAGTTTGCTCCCGTCTAACAAGTTACTTCGTTAGTTAAAATGCATTGAATATGCTGATATTAACAAAATAATTGAAAAAATATATTTATCCTCAGTTGACTTATTATTGATTCATAGCAGGTCAAAATAAATATTTTTAATCAAATTATCATAATACGTCTTCACATATTAATGAATGTGATGAGATATATCTTCATTGTTATAAGGGTAGTTTACTCCAAAAAAATTATTTGACTTGTAATAAGTCAATTTTTTAAGTCAGTTAAGAGTATATATCAAATTTTATTTAATATTTTTATTAATATCAGCAAATTCAGTGAATTTAAACTAATATGGAGACTTATTTGTTAGATGAAAGCAAACTTCAGGGGTATTAAATATAATTTCTCAAACTACATAAGGTCTATGTGTAATTACATAAACTATTATGAGAGAAGAATGTAATTATACCTAAATAATATTGGCGCACTCTAAAGTCAGACCTAATTACATAAACAACCCATATCTTGAGAACGTGTTAGTGCGATGAGGTGTTTGCGTAAAATTTCATCATTAAATAGAGGTTTACTTATAATTATAATTATAATTTCAAGGAGTGTATTTGCAATTTTGCAAAGTATTTGAGTGTTTGTAGATCTGAATTTAAAAAGTATCAATATAATTTCCTCAGTTTTTTTACCGAGTCAAATTTAAATTATTTAATTAAAAGAGAATCCTGGGGTCCAAATACAATTATCGTATTTTAGTGGGCCGCATTGTATTTTTGGGCAAAAAGTTTCAACAATTTCATTTCAGTGCCTCCGCATCGCGCACACTCTCTCTCTAGGAAAAAACTGAACTTTGTCTCTCTACACCACAGCTCCGAGCAATGGCGGCGTTTGGGCGAAGAAATGGATTGACAATGGCGACGCAGCTCATGAAAACCATAACTGGATCATCCAATTCACGAAGCCTCAGTGGGATTGTCAACAGCGAGGTTATTACCTCTCACACCGCCAAATGGATGCAGGTATTCAATTATATTTTTCACTTGTGGGATTCATGTGGTGTCTGATGAAAAATTTTCCGAT